>NC_143040.1:22262500-22302500 GCF_057628025.1 Oncorhynchus mykiss
AACAACAGCGAAGGACCTTGTGAAGATGCTGGAGGAAACAGGTACAAAATTATCTATTTCCACAGTCCTATATCGACCTAACCTGAAAGGTCCCTGAGCAAGGAAGAAGCCACTGCTCCAAAACAGCCATAAAAAAGAAATGTCCTCTGGTCTGAAGAAACAAAAATAGACCTGTTTGACCATAATGACCATTGTTGTGTTTGGAGGAAAAGGGGGGAGGCTTGCAAGCCGAAGAACACCATCCCAACCATGAAGCACGGGTGTGGCAGTATCATGTTGTGGGGGTGCTTTTCTGCAGGAGGGACTGGTGCACTTCACAAAATATATGGCATCATGACGAAAGAAAACTATGTGGATATATTGAAGCAACATCTCAATACATCAGTCAGGAAGTTAAAGCTTGGTAGGCAAATGTATCTTCCAAATGGACAATAAGGAAAATGAAGGAAAACGAAGTCAAGGTATTGGAGTGGCCATCACAAAGCCCTGACCTCAGTCCTACATGAAATTTGTGGGCAGAACTGAAAAAGCGTGTGCGAGCAAGGAGGCCTACAAACCAGCTCTGACAGGAGGAATGGGCCAAAATTCACCCAACTTATTGTGGGAAGGTTGTGGAAGGCTACCCGAAACGTTTTACCCAAGTTAAGCAATTTAAAGGCAATGCTACCAAATACTAATTGAGTGTATGTAAACTTCTGACCCACTAGGAATGTGATGAAAGAAATAAAAGCTGAAGTAAATCATTCTCTCTACTATTATTCTGACATTTCACATTCTTAAAATAAAGTGGTAATCCTAACTGACCTAAAACAGGGACTTTTTACTAGGATTAATTGTCAGGAATTGTGAAAAACTGAGTTTAAATGTATTTGCCTAAGGTGTATGTAAACTTCCGACTTCAACTGTGTATGATAAATAATTTTTTTAAAGGAGAAATTAAATAGGCTACCTTGTGCAGCTCTACAAATGTTTTTGTAATGGTTGTGAAGGTGAGATTTTGCAACCATACTTTGTAATGGAACCAGACTTCAAATCAAATCAAATCAAATGTATTTATATAGTCCTTCGTACATCAGCTGATATCTCAAAGTGCTGTACAGAAAACCAGCCTAAAACCCCAAACAGCAAGCAATGCAGGTGTAGAAGCAGGGTGGCTAGGAAAAACTCCCTAGAAAGGCCAAAACCTAGGAAGAAACCTAGAGAGGAACCAGGTTATGAGGGGTGGCCAGTCCTCTTCTGGCTGTGCCTGGGTGGAGATTATAACAGAACATGGCCAAGATGTTCAAATGTTCATAAATTACCTGCATGGTCAAATAATAATAATCACAGTAGTTGTCGAGGGTGCAGCAAGTCAGCACTTCAGAAGTAAATGTCAGTTGGCTTTTCATAGCCGATCATTAAGAGTATCTCTACCACTCCTGCTCTCTCTAGAGAGTTGAAAACAGCAGGTCTGGGACAGGTAGTATGTCCAGTGAACAGGTCAGGATTCCATAGCCGCAGGCAGAACAGTTGAAACTGGAGCAGCAGCACGGCCAGGTGGACTGGGGACAGCAAGGAGTCATCATGCCAGGTAGTCCTGAGGCATGGTCCTAGGGCTCAAGTCCTCCGAGAGAAAGAGAGAATTAGAGAGAGCATACTTAAATTCACACAGGACACCGGATAAGACAGAAGAAGTACTCCAGATATAACAAACTGACCCTAGCCCCCCCGACACATAAACTACTGCAACATAAATATGGAGGCTGAGACAGGAGGGGTCAGGAGACACTGTGGCCCCATCCGATGATACCCCCGGACAGGGCCCAACAGGAAGGATATAACCCCACCCACTTTGCCAAAGCACAGCCCCCACAACACTACTTCCCAAATGTATGTGATGATTGTTTCACGAACAGTAAAATACCGTCAAGTGACACGTTGTGTTACACTTACGTTACATACAGTAAATGACAACAAGTCATTCATATGGTCTTAATAAGGGATGATGTGGAGATATTCCGTGTGTCACTGTATCATAATTTATAATCCACCCATACTTCTGTTGTGTCCTCCTGTCTGGAAATTATATTCACAGCTTAAATACACCTCGTGGATTTCCTTGCACTACGAGAAAAAAACGCTAAAATGCTAACGCATATTTCTCCACCTTCATGCCAAGCATGTAAACATTAACAATGCTTATGCTAAATACCCTGAAGCAAGCCGCAGGCAAGGCTAGCCTCTCATGAGAGGATGTAAAGAGGCTAAAACCCGCCTCAAGGACTCCCTAGAAAACATTTGGGTACTTTTCAAAGGCCAGCAGCTTTCATGTTTTTGGCCACAGCTTATTATTTGATAGCTACGGTGTTTGCAACTGGCGAGAAAGACTCATTTTATTGGTTGGGAAAATGCTATGATATTGGTTTACTCATTGAAGTTGTAATTTTCCTTGGTATTTATTTATCTTTATTTATTTATTTGTCTCGGAGATAGACATCCATGACTGCTCCTTGCATACAGAAAGGATTATGTACATATTTAACACATTTTAGGATTCAACATAGTGTTCCATCGGCCTTGTGTCAAAATAGGGTATTAGGGATAGCGGAGTTTCCCTCAAAATGGCTTGACCTTTCCAGATAGGTTTGGGCTGGCCGTTTTCGATTACATTTCTACTGTATACCCAAATGTCATTATTTCCCAATCTAAAGATGTTGGATTTCCATTCTTGTGTATTCCTTACCGTTGTATCAATACTGATCATGGAATAATCAATGCATTTTCACCAAGCTAGAATAAACACAAAATACATAATTCATGTAATTAAATACACTTGAATAAACTACATATTTCTAAATCATCTAATACACTTGATACATTAGTAATACTACTACTACCCATACTGACATTTTTGGCTATGCGGGTGTCATTCACGTGGTTACTGTACTGATGTTAATGACGCCGTGCTTCCCAGTAGGCCCTTGGTACGACCCAGTGGATCTTTGCTAATTCATCGGGGCATCCTGCCACACAGAGTGGAAGAACAGAGCAAACGAGCACCGCTCTGATAGAGAGGATTGAGAGGATAGTCCAGAGCCAACGAGCAGCGAGGGCTGTGATGGATGGATGAGTGGTCTGGGCCTAGCAGGCGGTAGGATGGTAGGACTCGGTTGGCCAGGCCTGGCTGATTAGGCCCATATCTTTGGCCCCTTAATAGGAGGCAGTGAGGCTTCACCCCTCGTTCTTATGTTAATGGTAATGTCGGCCCACTTCTAATGCATAAACGTAGGGGCTATATTCCATATTTTTCTCCACATTTCCAGTGTCATAAGTATACACATTAGTTCTGCTTTGTTGCTCTTTTCCTGTGGAGAGAAGAGGAGAGTGCAGATGGCATTTCTACAGCCCTGTCCGTCCGAGATTCAAAGACTTTAAAGGGACAGTTCCCTACTGTAAGCATTCTATGGACAAGATATGACAGCAATCCATGCTCTGGTTTAATTTCCCTGGCACTGTTTCCACACGCTAAAGTGGGACCGATATTAGAATTTTTTTACCATATCATGTTTAAATAATTTATAAGTGACTCTGTTCAGTTTCACAATCTTTTTACGTACTTTTGGATGATTTGGATGCGTGAAAAATTCTAATATCGGTCCCATGACTTGAATATGATTGTTACCACAAATGCAAAAATGTTAGCATGTGAAAACAGTGCCAGGGAAATTAAACCAAAGCATGGATTGCTGTCATATCTCGTTCACAGAATGCTCACAGGGTAAGGAAATCTATGTGTAATTTCATAATTTGGGTGAACTAACCCTTTAAGGATTCTAATAACAGCAAGCTGGGTAGCATCGCTGGAAGAACTTTCGTCCTTCTTTTCTCACCCCAAAGAAAATGAAGATGGTGATTTGGCTTGCAGACCTTCATTTACTGTTGCGAATCCTCTCCGTCATGGCAGCCCGCAAATTCGTATCCTACGTCCTCTATTCAGCTCCCCTTCCGGACAATAAAGCCAACTGCCAAGCGATAGCATGTCACCCAACAGCGTAATACATACTAATAAAGACATGAAGGGCACGTGGAAACACATTGAAATGCATTAGGGCCGTGACATGGTGTAATCGCATGTAGCACCCAGACATACTCTGCAGATCTAGATTAATAAGGTGTAGAGAAGGGCCAAGGCCCTATTATCTTCACAATATATTACTGTTGGCTATCTGATAACACCAGGCAAACAATTACCTCTTACAGTCACACACTTTTAATCTATTTCACTTTTACACACTCTCTCTCTCTCTCTCTCTCTCTCTCTCTCTCTGTCTCTCTCTCTCTGTCTCTCTCTCTCTCACTCTCTCTCTCTCTCTCTCTGTCTCTCTCTCTCTCTCTCTCTGTCTCTCTGTCTCACTCTCTCTCTCTCTCTCTCTCTCTCTCTCTCTCTCTCTCTCTCTCTCTCCTTCTCATTCTGACGATGTCCATTTCCTTGCTGGCTGGTTTGCTCTGTGACTCACTCACACACCTTGCTTTGGCTGTACTTATTTATTCCGATTTTTTTAAAAAATTTTGTTGCCCCAGCAGCATATTCTCCTGCTGTTGAATTTAATTATGCCTGCCAGTTTCTATGGAATACAAACAGGGCTCTCTGGTGAGTGGTGCTCATTGGATGGTTTTATTTCCTGCTTTGTTATAGAGAATCATTGTTTGTCCCCCTGCATAATGTACTCTGGAGAAGCTGTCAGAGGAGAGAGCTTTGTCGTTATCTCTCTCCCCCTTTCCTCTCATTATTTCTCTCTCTTTGTCTTTCGTTCTTTCTCTCTTTCTTTTTTGTTCTTCACCTATCGTTCTCTTTCTTTTTCCATCTCTCACACTCTCTCTTTCTCTTTCTTGCATTTTCTCTGTCTCTTTCACCCCCCCCCCCCCCCCCCCCCCTCAATGCAATGTTTGAAAAGCAATTAGCCTCAAAACAAACTGTTAACTGGCTCCAGTTAAAATCGGGTGACAATGACAATGACAACAACAGCGTTGCTCGTTGTATTTGCCTCCGCTACAAACATGTCCCACTGCTAATCCTCAGCTCATTTTGTATCTCCACTGAACGTGAATGTAATGTATCGCAAATAAGTGCTGGGGGTTAAGACAAGAAAAACAATGGTAAACGTGTAGAGGAATCGACAGATGAATAATGCAACCAAGAAGAGGAGAAATCAAAGCAATATTGCGTGTGTGTGTTTAGGAATTAGTGTCAGAGAACCAGGCTCTCCAGGGGAACACTGAGATCCATCCATGTTCTCTCTTCACCTCCTCCTCTTCCTACATGAAGAGAATGCAAATATTGTCTTGAAATGGCCACCCACCAAAAAATTCAGATACTAACTTTCCAGACAGCCAAGAAAAGTTCCTCGGCAGTTACCCCCCCCCTCCTTGGAGCAGTGTTCTGTTTGGGGGGGGTTCCATGAGCAAAACACTAAGGTAAAAAAGCTATCCAAAATAAACTAATACTAACAAACAGAAACAACACAACAACAAAACAACCCGTAAACAACACATGCCACAACGTATCGGTATCTGCCCACAATCACACACAAAATACAAATTAGCCTTCCGCTTCTCAGACCAATGCCGCGCTCACGCACTAGTCGGAACTAGGAAGCCCGTAAACCTCCAACAGGCCAAACTTGACACGCGCACAACCAGAAGTCGAAAACGACGAGTTCCCCAGCTCCGACCAGCATGCAAACGTGGCACAAGTAGCTGGTGCTTCCATCCGCCAACTCCACTCAAGTGCCACACTCTTCAAGATGGCCTAAATACGGCCTCCAAATTTGATCACATATTTCCGGTTCCTGCCTGACCTTGTAATACAGAGTGTCTAGTGGGATGTAACTACATAGTTCAGTCCGCCATTTTGTTATTGAGTGTGAATATGAGGCTCTTCCAATTGATGGCTATCCATTTTTTCCCCAGCAATTAGACCTAGATTACCAAACTTTCTCTGATATATATATCACCAATATTTGAATTTCCCAACTGACGTGCTCGTGGAGATAAAAATTCAGAGACACAATGAACTGGTAGCACATACGTTATCCCAGAATGGTGTCAGTTTGTCAAAAGACCACATCAGACGTAATAGGGCTCCTTTGTGCTTTTTGCAACTCCAACAGAGATGTGACATTTCGTGGTGAATCACATGCATTGTGGCAGGAGTGTAGTAAGTCCTACGAGTTATCTTCAATTGCAAGAATGTCTTAGGTTGTAGGAGCAGGTCTGAACATGTTCACGTATCTCCTCAATGTCTTCCTTTCAGTCTGTTTGCCATTGTTTCATTATAGGTTCCCAACTCTCAGGTAGAGATTCAACCAACCCTTGATATAACTTGGCAAACCATTTCTTTGACGTTGAAGCTTATTTTTGCTATGCTAGATGCCTTAGGTTCATCGACTCGGTACTGGTACCCCGTGTATATCGCTATATAGTTATCATTACTCATTGTATTTTTATTCCTCTTGTTATTATTTTTTAAATGTTTCTACTATTTATTTTATTTTTCTCTGCATTGTTGATTTGATATTCGTCCAGATACTGTTGAAGCGATTGAGAGCTTAAAGAAATCCCCCTTGGATAATCCAAATCTTTGAACAACAGTAGAGAGCCATCAAAGTACACGTGCCCAAATGTCATGGTGCCACTTTGGAACCAGGACTTAAAGGTGTTGTCATTAAACGCTGGAGGTAAGGTGGGGTTATTCCAAATAGGGGTGCCTGGCGATATTTGTTCGTTCCACCTCATGAATTTATATACATTCTCCCTAATTCGAATGGAATTGAGAATCATTGGATTGTTTGTTTTTTCCTTAACGCCTTGGACCCGAAGTAGTGAATATACAGTATTTTGCATCATAGGGTATTACATTTATGGCTTCGATACACCTCCATGCACCAGGATAGCAGTATTCTCATTAGAATGACCCAACAACCTTGGCCGTGGTTTGTCTTCGTGACACTGTGTCTTCTATTCCCCGGGCCCGTGCGAAATTTGTCATTAGCAAAACGTTTATTTTTCCCTCATCTTGTTTCCTGAAGGGTAACAGGAAGACATTTTGAACAGGACAGCCAACCCTTCTAGGCAAGCAGAACATTATTTGTTTCTCGCGTTGTTCATGTATATGTGTTTTTATTGTTTAGTATATTGAAGTCAGAGTTCATAAATCATGAATTGGTGTTATATGCAAGGCGTTTTTGATTCCTCATAAATCAAATAATGACGTTTTGAGGCGATAATATAGGCGTTGCATATTGTGAGCAAAGTATCACCCTCCTGATTCTGTCTCCAAGTGTCACTTGTCCCCTTGGGAATACTAGCAGAGGAAGTTTTCATATGCTATAAGACAAAACTATGGAACCCCAAAAACACTCATGCTTGTTGTAGGAATTGTTAAGTGTATCAATTTCCTGCATGCAAATATTGCCCCTCTGGGATAAATACAACATTTATCGAATTTAACTCAATTAAAGTGAATTGAAATCACAAGATAATCAACTCCCCACGCCGCATAAATCTCACAACCTTACGGAAATTCTATTTACCTTATCAGCCTCACACGTAGGAAAGAGCAAACACAACCCGACTCATGTTCACAGAGCCCAATGGTTGTTTTCATCCCAATCCTCTTCGTCTCTTTTCCTCAACGAGCCGCGTCCCTTTTTCTTTAATGACTGAACTCACTGTTAGAGACTCAACTCAGCGTGTCGTCCCCTCACAACTCTACATCCTGACATTTAAAGGAAAAGGTTGAGATAATTACCGCCGTGAAAGACTCAAATCAGACATGTTTAACCCAGATGTTGTGGAAAGGCAAAATGAAGAAATGTCAAGGCATGATAAAACGCTTAATCTGGAAGGAGGTGAGATATCAATCAGTGAAGCGGTAGATCTGGGTTTGATCTATTAGCCTGAGACGCTCATTAAGAGGTAGTGACGTGACCCTTTAGTCCTGCAGCACTCCGATATCGTCTAGGACAGTCTTAAAGTGCAGAGGGAAGCAGAGAGAAGAGCATCGCTCAAGTTGCCATTTTGTCTGCAGCCAGCGACAGCTACTTACAGTAAATGAGAAAAGAAAGATAGACCCTTATCTAGACTTGATGATGTCACGTACTTAGCAGGTCCAAAAGCAATATCTAATGTGAGTAGGTTTGACTTGACCAATCTCTACCTCCCGTTCTATCTCACTATACACTCACAATATCAATGTTCGCCCCTTGTACCCTCAGTGAGTTCCCTTTGCACTAACTAAAGGTCTATACGTACTGTATCCTTTCCTCTATGGTGACCTTTGACACTAACTGCACTGCCCCCTGGTCTCTCTGTGTGTTAGACCAGTGTTTCCAAACCCCAGTCCTTTTTATTTTATTTATTTAACTAGGCAAGTCAGTTAGGAACAAATTCTTATTTACAATGACGGCCTACCCCTGGCCAAACCCGGGCCACGCTGGGCCAACTGTGTGCCGCCCAATGAGACTCCCAATCATGGCTGGTTGTGATACAGCCTGGAATTGAACCAGGGTCTGAAGTGACGCCTCTAGCACTGAGATGCAGTGCCTTGCTTGGACCACTGTGCCACAAGGGGAGCCTCTACTCCATGACAGTTGAAGCCCCAGACAAATGCACCTGATTCAACTTGTCAACTAGTCATCAAGCCCTCTATGAGTTGAATGAGGTGTGTTTGTTCAGGGCTACAGCAAAAATGTGTACTGTTGGGTTTACTGGAGGAGTTGATAAACTCAGATCTCTCGTCCTGACTCCTTTCTGAGGGTTTCCGGTCTCCTTCAACACTCCTTTCCACCTGCTGTGCCATTGCTTCACGCCTCCAACCAACGCTGTGTGGCAGGCGTCTGCATCTCCACACAAAGACAATGAGAACAGAATAGAGGGAAAGGTAATGGGAATCCAGAAATGATACCAATTTACTATTTTATTTCTATCTTACCACTCCCCCTATTTCTCTCTTGTTCTTTCCTCCCTACAATCACATTTCCCTCCAGTGGGGTTAAGAATAACACGCATTCCCCGAATGCTTTCACAGCGTCTCCGGCGTCTCCGGCCCGCCACTCAGCCAAATCATTGATCATTTTCCATTGGCGGAGAACGGCCACACACTCCATCCATTTGCTTATCCGTGTCCCTTCCTCATAGTTTTGACAAATGAGACAAATGTGCCTTGGCGGAACAGAGACTATCCGTGGCCCCGTTGTTGGCCTCTGAATAGGACCTTCCAAAACGTGCCGCCACATTTAGTCTCCCCACCTGCTCCTCAGCTGGTAGTTCAGTCACGGTTCACTGTTTCACCACCTCGCCCGACAGCAACAGACGCTACAACAGACGCTACAACAGACGCTACAACAGACGCTACAACAGACGCTACAACAGACGCTACAACAGACGCTACAACAGACGCTACAACAGACGTTACAACAGACGCTACAACAGACGCAATGAGATGATTCCTGAGCCTCGAACGCTGCTAACAACCGTACGTTCAAATCCCATCTGACAGAGCGCGTAATCACAAACAAAGCCCAGGGATAATTTTGTTTAGGCCTGATATTATCAACTGTAGGTAAGGAAAACACCAGTAATTTGATCAGAGTGGAGAGAATGGTTTTGCCCACTTGTTGATTAAATGAAAGCCGATTAGCTACTCCAATACAGAGCACTGTTGCGTTCTCTTCTATCCCTCAAGCAAAGTAACTCTGCAGCATTCAACAAGTGCTTATAACATCTCATATTGCTAAGTAAACCCTCCTAGTTAAACCATCTGGTGTATTTTAACAATACACTTAGGCTGGATGAGGAGTTGAAGATCAGCTATAGGTACTGGATAACAGGTATAACCCTGAGAGGGTTATTGAGTAGAGAGTAAGTATTTAAAACAGAAGTCTGTGTCAGTCTTGCTTGCTTCCCATGACTAGAGGGTCATGTTTTGCTATGAGCTTTGCTGTGCTGCGCCTAGACATCTCCTCACACAGGCAGGTAGAGACAGAGAGAGTCATCTGTTCCTTGGCACGGCTAGCTCTATCAATAAAACACTGATCCTGACACAGCGTGGTCCTCCCTCTCTCCCTGTGGGTTCTCTCTGCCGGGGAACGTCCTCGCTGCCCTTCGGCAAATGAAGAGCAGATTAAACCGCTGCTACCGCCAGCAAATATTCATTAAAAAACATGAAAACAACAGTAGAACCTGGGAGGGGATGTGTGTGTGTGTGTGTGTGTGTGTGTGTGTGTGTGTGTGTGTGTGTGTGTGTGTGTGTGTGTGTGTGTGTGTGTGTGTGTGTGTGTGTGTGTGTGTGTGTGTGTGTGTGTGTGTGTGTGTGTGAGGGGGGGTGAGTGAGTGAGTGAGTGAGTGAGTGTCTATATGGTGTGTGTATAAAGTCTAGTGAGTATGCTTAACGTTAGTGCAAGATTGAGTCTGGCTATTTAGCTCAGGGGTAGAAACTGTCTCGCTGCCTGTTGGTCCGAGAGCCGATGCTCTGGTACCGTTTGCCGGACAGTCTATGGCTTGGGTGGCTGTAATCTATGGCTCTGGCCTTCCTCTGTCACCGCCTGATAACGAGGTCCTGGGTGGCAAGGAGCTCGATCCCAGTGAAATACTAGGCTGTCCGCACCTCCCTTTGTAGAGCTTTGTGGTCAAGGGCGGTGCAATTGCCAAACCAAGTGGTGATGCAGCCAGTCAAGATGCTCTCGATGGTGCAGAAGTATAACTTTTTGAGGATCTGGGGTCCCATGCCAAATCTTTTCAGCCTCCTGAGTGGGAAGATGCACTGCCGTGCTCTCTTCACGACTGTGCGGGTGTGTGTGGACCATGATAAGTCCTTAGTGATGTGGACCCCAGGGAACTTAAAGCTCTCAACCGGCTCCACAACAGCTCAGTCGTTGTGAATGGGCGAGTGCTCTCCTCTCTTTTTCCTGTAGTCCACAATCAGCTCATTGGT
Organism: Oncorhynchus mykiss; assembly: GCF_057628025.1. NCBI lineage: Eukaryota > Metazoa > Chordata > Actinopteri > Salmoniformes > Salmonidae > Oncorhynchus > Oncorhynchus mykiss. Next base: position 22,273,473 of record NC_143040.1, read on the forward strand.
CTTACTGACGTTGAGGCCTATCACCGTCGTGTCGTCAGAAAACTTGATGATGGTGTTGGAGTCATATGAGGCCACGCAGTGGTGGGTGAACAGGGAGTACAGGAGGGGACTAAACGCACACCTCTGAGAGGCCCCCGTGTTGAGGGTCGGCGTGGCAGAGGTGTTGTTGCCTAACCTCACAACTTTGGACTGACCCATCAGGAAGGCGAGGATCCAGTTTCAGAGGGGTTTCAGTCCCAGGATCCCTAGCTTGGTGATGAGCTTGTCAATGAACAGAACCGACTCTATGCACACACAGGACTTTATCCCCAAAATCCCAGAGCATGACGAGGCTGAAACAATTTGGCATGGGCCCTCGGATCCTCAAAAAGTTCTACAGCTGCACCATCAAGAGCATCTTGACTGGCTGCATCACCGCTTGGTATGGCTACTGCTTGATAACCAGCCGCTACAGAGGGTAGTTTGTACGGCCCAGTACATCACTCGGGCCAAAAAGCCACAGACTGTTGTCTCTGCTACCGCACGGCTAGTGGTACCAACGCACCAAGTCTGAAATCAACAGGACCCTGAACATCTTCCCGCCCCAAGCCATAAGACTGCTAAATAGCTGATCAAATGGTTACCCGGTCTACCTGCATTTACCTTTTTTTGCACAAATTCTCTTGCACTGAATCTATGCGCACACACTGGACTCTACCCACACACTCTCACACACTTTCACTTACACCCCAACACACACACACAAACACACACACACACACACACACACACACACACACACACACACACACACACACACACACACACACACACACACACACACACACACACACACACACACTCACCATATATGCTGCTACTACTGTCTATTATCTATCCTATCCATGTTATTATCTACTCCCTGTATATAGTCATGTTATTTTCTACTCCCTGTATATAGCCATGTTATTTTATACTCCCTGTATATAGCCATGTTATTATCTACTCCCTGTGTATAGCCATGTTATTTTCTACTCCCTGTATATAGCCATGTTATTTTATACTCCCTGTATATAGCCATGTTATTATCTACTCCCTGTGTATAGCCATGTTATTTTAGACTCCCTGTATATAGCCATGTTATTTTATACTCCCTGTATATAGCCATGTTAAAATCTACTCCCTGTATATAGCCATGTTATTATCTACTCCCTGTATATAACCATGTTATTATCTACTCCTTGTATATAGCCATGTTAAAATCTACTCCCTGTATATAGCCATGTTAAAATCTACTCCCTGTATATAGCCATGTTATTATCTACTCCCTGTATATAACCATGTTATTATCTACTCCCTGTATATAGCCATGTTAAAATCTACTCCCTGTATATAGCCATGTTATTATCTACTCCCTGTATATAACCATGTTATTATCTACTCCCTGTATATAGCCATGTTAAAATCTACTCAAAGTATATAGCCATGTTATTTTATACTCCCTGTATATAGCCATGTTAAAATCTACTCCCTGTATATAGCCATGTTATTATCTACTCCCTGTATATAACCATGTTATTATCTACTCCCTCTATATAACCATGTTATTATATACTCCCTGTATATTGCCATGTTATTATCTACTCCCTGTATATAGCCATGTTATTATCTACTCCCTGTATATAGCCATGTTATTATCTACTCCCTGTATATAACCATGTTATGTTAGACTCCCTGTATATAACCATGTTATTATCTACTCCCTGTATATAGCCATGTTATTATCTACTCCCTGTATACAACCATGTTATTATCTACTCCCTGTATATAACCATGTTATTATCTACTCCCTGTATATAACCATGTTATTATCTACTCCCTGTATATAGCCATGTTATTTTCTACTCCCTGTATATAGCCATGTTATTTTATACTCCCTGTATACAACCATGTTATTATCTACTCCCTGTATATAGCCATGTTATTTTCTACTCCCTGTATATAGCCATGTTATTATCTACTCCCTGTATATAGCCATGTTATTATCTACTCCCTGTATATAGTCATGTTATTTTATACTCCCTGTATATAACCATGTTATTATATACTCCCTGTATATAGCCATGTTATTATCTACTCCCTGTATATAGTCATGTTATTATCTACTCCCTGTATATAGTCATGTTATTATCTACTCCCTGTATATAGCCATGTTATCATCTACTCCCTGTATATAGCCATGTTATTATCTACTCCCTGTATATAACCATGTTATTATCTACTCCCTGTATATAGCCATGTTATTATCTACTCCCTGTATACAACCATGTTATTATCTACTCCCTGTATATAGCCATGTTATTTTCTACTCCCTGTATATAGCCATGTTATTTTATACTCCCTGTATATAGCCATGTTATTATCTACTCCCTGTATATAACCATGTTATTATCTACTCCCTGTATATAGTCATGTTATTATCTACTCCCTGTATATAACCATGTTATTATCTACTCCCTGTCTATAGTCATGTTATTATCTACTCCCTGTATATAGCCATGTTATTATCTACTCTCTGTATATAGCCATGTTATTATCTACTCCCTGTATATAGTCATGTTATTTTATACTCCCTGTATATAGTCATGTTATTTTCTACTCCCTGTATATAGCCATGTTATTATCTACTCCCTGTATATAGCCATGTTATTATCTACTCCCTGTATATAGTCATTTTATTATCTACTCCCTGTATATAGCCATGTTAAAATCTACTCCCTGTATATAGCCATGTTATTATCTACTCCCTGTATATAACCATGTTATTATCTACTCCCTGTATATAGCCATGTTAAAATCTACTCCCTGTATATAGCCATGTTATTATCTACTCCCTGTATATAACCATGTTATTATCTACTCCCTGTATATAGCCATGTTAAAATCTACTCCCTGTATATAGCCATGTTATTTTATACTCCCTGTATATAGCCATGTTAAAATCTACTCCCTGTATATAGCCATGTTATTATCTACTCCCTGTATATAACCATGTTATTATCTACTCCCTGTATATAACCATGTTATTATATACTCCCTGTATATTGCCATGTTATTATCTACTCCCTGTATATAGCCATGTTATTATCTACTCCCTGTATATAGCCATGTTATTATCTACTCCCTGTATATAACCATGTTATTTTAGACTCCCTGTATATAACCATGTTATTATCTACTCCCTGTATATAGCCATGTTATTATCTACTCCCTGTATACAACCATGTTATTATCTACTCCCTGTATATAACCATGTTATTATCTACTCCCTGTATATAACCATGTTATTATCTACTCCCTGTATATAGCCATGTTATTTTCTACTCCCTGTATATAGCCATGTTATTTTATACTCCCTGTATACAACCATGTTATTATCTACTCCCTGTATATAGCCATGTTATTTTCTACTCCCTGTATATAGCCATGTTATTATCTACTCCCTGTATATAGCCATGTTATTATCTACTCCCTGTATATAGTCATGTTATTTTATACTCCCTGTATATAACCATGTTATTATATACTCCCTGTATATAGCCATGTTATTATCTACTCCCTGTATATAGTCATGTTATTATCTACTCCCTGTATATAGTCATGTTATTATCTACTCCCTGTATATAGCCATGTTATTATCTACTCCCTGTATATAGCCATGTTATTATCTACTCCCTGTATATAACCATGTTATTATCTACTCCCTGTATATAGCCATGTTATTATCTACTCCCTGTATACAACCATGTTATTATCTACTCCCTGTATATAACCATGTTATTGTCTACTCCCTGTATATAGCCATGTTATTTTATACTCCCTGTATACAACCATGTTATTATCTACTCCCTGTATATAGCCATGTTATTTTCTACTCCCTGTATATAGCCATGTTATTATCTACTCCCTGTATATAACCATGTTATTATCTACTCCCTGTATATAACCATGTTATTATCTACTCCCTGTATATAGTCATGTTATTATCTACTCCCTGTATATAACCATGTTATTATCTACTCCCTGTCTATAGTCATGTTATTATCTACTCCCTGTATATAGCCATGTTATTATCTACTCTCTGTATATAGCCATGTTATTATCTACTCCCTGTATATAGTCATGTTATTTTATACTCCCTGTATATAGTCATGTTATTTTCTACTCCCTGTATATAGCCATGTTATTATCTACTCCCTGTATATAGCCATGTTATTATCTACTCCCTGTATGTAGTCATGTTATTATCAACTCCCTGTATATAGCCATGTTATTATCTACTCTCTGTATATAGCCATGTTATTATCTACTCCCTGTATATAGTCATGTTATTTTATACTCCCTGTATATAGTCATGTTATTTTCTACTCCCTGTACATAGCCATGTTATTATCTACTCCCTGTATACAACCATGTTATTATCTACTCCCTGTATATAGCCATGTTATTTTCTACTCCCTGTATATAGTCATGTTATTTTATACTCCCTGTATATAGTCATGTTATTTTATACTCCCTGTATATAGCCATGTTATTATCTACTCCCTGTATACAACCATGTTATTATCTACTCCCTGTATATAGCCATGTTATTTTCTACTCCCTGTATATAGCCATGTTATTTTATACTCCCTGTATACAACCATGTTATTATCTACTCCCTGTATATAGCCATGTTATTTTCTACTCCCTGTATATAGCCATGTTATTATCTACTCCCTGTATATAACCATGTTATTATCTACTCCCTGTATATAGCCATGTTATTATCTACTCCCTGTATATAGCCATGTTATTATCTACTCCCTGTATATAACCATGTTATTATCTACTCCCTGTATACAACCATGTTATTTTCTACTCCCTGTATATAGCCATGTTATTATCTACTCCCTGTATATAGCCATGTTATTATCTACTCCCTGTATATAACCATGCTATTATCTACTCCCTGTATATAACCATGTTATTATCTACTCCCTGTATATAACCATGCTATTATCTACTCCCTGTATATAACCATGTTATTATCTACTCCCTGTATATAACCATGCTATTATCTACTCCCTGTATATAGCCATGTTATTATCTACTCCCTGTATATAGCCATGTTATTATCTACTCCCTGTATATAACCATGTTATTATCTACTCCCTGTATATAACCATGTTATTATCTACTCCCTGTATATAGCCATGTTATTATCTACTCCCTGTATATAACCATGCTATTATCTACTCTCTGTATATAACCATGCTATTATCTACTCCCTGTATATAGCCATGTTATTTTATACTCCCTGTATACAACCATGTTATTATCTACTCCCTGTATATAGCCATGTTATTTTCTACTCCCTGTATATAGCCATGTTATTATCTACTCCCTGTATATAACCATGTTATTATCTACTCCCTGTATATAGCCATGTTATTATCTACTCCCTGTATATAGCCATGTTATTATCTACTCCCTGTATATAACCATGTTATTATCTACTCCCTGTATACAACCATGTTATTTTCTACTCCCTGTATATAGCCATGTTATTATCTACTCCCTGTATATAGCCATGTTATTATCTACTCCTTGTATATAACCATGCTATTATCTACTCCCTGTATATAACCATGTTATTATCTACTCCCTGTATATAACCATGCTATTATCTACTCCCTGTATATAACCATGTTATTATCTACTCCCTGTATATAACCATGCTATTATCTACTCCCTGTATATAGCCATGTTATTATATACTCCCTGTATATAGCCATGTTATTATCTACTCCCTGTATATAACCATGTTATTATCTACTCCCTGTATATAACCATGTTATTATCTACTCCCTGTATATAGCCATGTTATTATCTACTCCCTGTATATAACCATGCTATTATCTACTCTCTGTATATAACCATGCTATTATCTACTCCCTGTATATAGCCATGTTATTTTATACTCCCTGTATACAACCATGTTATTTTCTACTCCCTGTATATAGCCATGTTATTATCTAATCCCTGTATATAGCCATGTTATTATCTACTCCCTGTATATAACCATGCTATTATCTACTCCCTGTATATAGCCATGTTATTTTATACTCCCTGTATATAGCCATGTTATTTTAGACTCCCTGTATATAGCCATGTTATTATCTACTCCCTGTATATAACCATGTTATTATCTACTCCCTCTATATAACCATGTTATTATATACTCCCTGTATATTGCCATGTTATTATCTACTCCCTGTATATAGCCATGTTATTATCTACTCCCTGTATATAGCCATGTTATTATCTACTCCCTGTATATAGCCATGTTATTATCTACTCCCTGTATATTGCCATGTTATTATCTACTCCCTGTATATAGCCATGTTATTATCTACTCCCTGTATATAGCCATGTTATTATCTACTCCCTGTATATAGCCATGTTAAAATCTACTCCCTGTATATAGCCATGTTATTATCTACTCCCTGTATATAACCATGTTATTATCTACTCCCTGTATATAGCCATGTTAAAATCTACTCCCTGTATATAGCCATGTTATTTTATACTCCCTGTATATAGCCATGTTAAAATCTACTCCCTGTATATAGCCATGTTATTATCTACTCCCTGTATATAACCATGTTATTATCTACTCCCTCTATATAACCATGTTATTATATACTCCCTGTATATTGCCATGTTATTATCTACTCCCTGTATATAGCCATGTTATTATCTCATCTCTGTATATAGCCATGTTATTATCTACTCCCTGTATATAACCATGTTATGTTAGACTCCCTGTATATAACCATGTTATTATCTACTCCCTGTATATAGCCATGTTATTATCTACTCCCTGTATACAACCATGTTATTATCTACTCCCTGTATATAACCATGTTATTATCTACTCCCTGTATATAACCATGTTATTATCTACTCCCTGTATATAGCCATGTTATTTTCTACTCCCTGTATATAGCCATGTTATTTTATACTCCCTGTATACAACCATGTTATTATCTACTCCCTGTATATAGCCATGTTATTTTCTACTCCCTGTATATAGCCATGTTATTATCTACTCCCTGTATATAGCCATGTTATTATCTACTCCCTGTATATAGTCATGTTATTTTATACTCCCTGTATATAACCATGTTATTATATACTCCCTGTATATAGCCATGTTATTATCTACTCCCTGTATATAGTCATCTTATTATCTACTCCCTGTATATAGTCATGTTATTATCTACTCCCTGTATATAGCCATGTTATTATCTACTCCCTGTATATAGCCATGTTATTATCTACTCCCTGTATATAACCATGTTATTATCTACTCCCTGTATATAGCCATGTTATTATCTACTCCCTGTATACAACCATGTTATTATCTACTCCCTGTATATAGCCATGTTATTTTCTACTCCCTGTATATAGCCATGTTATTTTATACTCCCTGTATACAACCATGTTATTATCTACTCCCTGTATATAGCCATGTTATTTTCTACTCCCTGTATATAGCCATGTTATTATCTACTCCCTGTATATAACCATGTTATTATCTACTCCCTGTATATAACCATGTTATTATCTACTCCCTGTATATAGTCATGTTATTATCTACTCCCTGTATATAACCATGTTATTATCTACTCCCTGTCTATAGTCATGTTATTATCTACTCCCTGTATATAGCCATGTTATTATCTACTCTCTGTATATAGCCATGTTATTATCTACTCCCTGTATATAGTCATGTTATTTTATACTCCCTGTATATAGTCATGTTATTTTCTACTCCCTGTATATAGCCATGTTATTATCTACTCCCTGTATATAGCCATGTTATTATCTACTCCCTGTATATAGTCATTTTATTATCTACTCCCTGTATATAGCCATGTTATTATCTACTCCCTGTATATAGCCATGTTATTATCTACTCCCTGTATATAACCATGTTATTATCTACTCCCTGTATATAGCCATGTTAAAATCTACTCCCTGTATATAGCCATGTTATTATCTACTCCCTGTATATAACCATGTTATTATCTACTCCCTGTATATAGCCATGTTAAAATCTACTCCCTGTATATAGCCATGTTATTTTATACTCCCTGTATATAGCCATGTTAAAATCTACTCCCTGTATATAGCCATGTTATTATCTACTCCCTGTATATAACCATGTTATTATCTACTCCCTGTATATAACCATGTTATTATATACTCCCTGTATATAGTCATGTTATTATCTACTCCCTGTATATAGCCATGTTATTATCTACTCCCTGTATATAGCCATGTTATTATCTACTCCCTGTATATAACCATGTTATTTTAGACTCCCTGTATATAGCCATGTTATTATCTACTCCCTGTATATAGCCATGTTATTATCTACTCCCTGTATATAACCATGTTATTATCTACTCCCTGTATATAACCATGTTATTATATACTCCCTGTATATAGTCATGTTATTATCTACTCCCTGTATATAGCCATGTTATTATCTACTCCCTGTATATAACCATGTTATTATCTATTCCCTGTATATAGCCATGTTATTATCTACTCCCTGTATACAACCATGTTATTATCTACTCCCTGTATATAGCCATGTTATTTTCTACTCCCTGTATATAGCCATGTTATTTTATACTCCCTGTATACAACCATGTTATTATCTACTCCCTGTATATAGCCATGTTATTTTCTACTCCCTGTATATAGCCATGTTATTATCTACTCCCTGTATATAACCATGTTATTATCTACTCCCTGTATATAACCATGTTATTATCTACTCCCTGTATATAGTCATGTTATTATCTACTCCCTGTATATAACCATGTTATTATCTACTCCCTGTCTATAGTCATGTTATTATCTACTCCCTGTATATAGCCATGTTATTATCTACTCTCTGTATATAGCCATGTTATTATCTACTCCCTGTATATAGTCATGTTATTTTATACTCCCTGTATATAGTCATGTTATTTTCTACTCCCTGTATATAGCCATGTTATTATCTACTCCCTGTATATAGCCATGTTATTATCTACTCCCTGTATATAGTCATTTTATTATCTACTCCCTGTATATAGCCATGTTATTATCTACTCCCTGTATATAGCCATGTTATTATCTACTCCCTGTATATAACCATGTTATTATCTACTCCCTGTATATAGCCATGTTAAAATCTACTCCCTGTATATAGCCATGTTATTATCTACTCCCTGTATATAACCATGTTATTATCTACTCCCTGTATATAGCCATGTTAAAATCTACTCCCTGTATATAGCCATGTTATTTTATACTCCCTGTATATAGCCATGTTAAAATCTACTCCCTGTATATAGCCATGTTATTATCTACTCCCTGTATATAACCATGTTATTATCTACTCCCTGTATATAACCATGTTATTATATACTCCCTGTATATTCCCATGTTATTATCTACTCCCTGTATATAGCCATGTTATTATCTACTCCATGTATATAGCCATGTTATTATCTACTCCCTGTATATAACCATGTTATTTTAGACTCCCTGTATATAACCATGTTATTATCTACTCCCTGTATATAGCCATGTTATTATCTACTCCCTGTATACAACCATGTTATTATCTACTCCCTGTATATAACCATGTTATTATCTACTCCCTGTATATAACCATGTTATTATCTACTCCCTGTATATAGCCATGTTATTTTCTACTCCCTGTATATAGCCATGTTATTTTATACTCCCTGTATACAACCATGTTATTATCTACTCCCTGTATATAGCCATGTCATTTTCTACTCCCTGTATATAGCCATGTTATTATCTACTCCCTGTATATAGCCATGTTATTATCTACTCCCTGTATATAGTCATGTTATTTTATACTCCCTGTATATAACCATGTTATTATATACTCCCTGTATATAGCCATGTTATTATCTACTCCCTGTATATAGTCATGTTATTATCTACTCCCTGTATATAGTCATGTTATTATCTACTCCCTGTATATAGCCATGTTATTATCTACTCCCTGTATATAGCCATGTTATTATCTACTCCCTGTATATAACCATGTTATTATCTACTCCCTGTATATAGCCATGTTATTATCTACTCCCTGTATACAACCATGTTATTATCTACTCCCTGTATATAGCCATGTTATTGTCTACTCCCTGTATATAGCCATGTTATTTTATACTCCCTGTATACAACCATGTTATTATCTACTCCCTGTATATAGCCATGTTATTTTCTACTCCCTGTATATAGCCATGTTATTATCTACTCCCTGTATATAACCATGTTATTATCTACTCCCTGTCTATAGTCATGTTATTATCTACTCCCTGTATATAGCCATGTTATTATCTACTCTCTGTATATAGCCATGTTATTATCTACTCCCTGTATATAGTCATGTTATTTTATACTCCCTGTATATAGTCATGTTATTTTCTACTCCCTGTATATAGCCATGTTATTATCTACTCCCTGTATATAGCCATGTTATTATCTACTCCCTGTATATAGTCATGTTATTATCTACTCCCTGTATATAGCCATGTTATTATCTACTCTCTGTATATAGCCATGTTATTATCTACTCCCTGTATATAGTCATGTTATTTTATACTCCCTGTATATAGTCATGTTATTTTCTACTCCCTGTATATAGCCATGTTATTATCTACTCCCTGTATACAACCATGTTATTATCTACTCCCTGTATATAGCCATGTTATTTTCTACTCCCTGTATATAGTCATGTTATTTTATACTCCCTGTATATAGTCATGTTATTTTATACTCCCTGTATATAGCCATGTTATTATCTACTCCCTGTATACAACCATGTTATTATCTACTCCCTGTATATAGCCATGTTATTTTCTACTCCCTGTATATAGCCATGTTATTTTATACTCCCTGTATACAACCATGTTATTATCTACTCCCTGTATATAGCCATGTTATTTTCTACTCCCTGTATATAGCCATGTTATTATCTACTCCCTGTATATAACCATGTTATTATCTACTCCCTGTATATAGCCATGTTATTATCTACTCCCTGTATATAGCCATGTTATTATCTACTCCCTGTATATAACCATGTTATTATCTACTCCCTGTCTATAGTCATGTTATTATCTACTCCCTGTATATAGCCATGTTATTATCTACTCTCTGTATATAGCCATGTTATTATCTACTCCCTGTATATAGTCATGTTATTTTCTACTCCCTGTATATAGTCATGTTATTTTCTACTCCCTGTATATAGTCATGTTATTTTATACTCCCTGTATATAGTCATGTTATTTTATACTCCCTGTATATAGCCATGTTATTATCTACTCCCTGTATACAACCATGTTATTATCTACTCCCTGTATATAGCCATGTTATTTTCTACTCCCTGTATATAGCCATGTTATTTTATACTCCCTGTATACAACCATGTTATTATCTACTCCCTGTATATAGCCATGTTATTTTCTACTCCCTGTATATAGCCATGTTATTATCTACTCCCTGTATATAACCATGTTATTATCTACTCCCTGTATATAGCCATGTTATTATCTACTCCCTGTATATAGCCATGTTATTATCTACTCCCTGTATATAACCATGTTATTATCTACTCCCTGTCTATAGTCATGTTATTATCTACTCCCTGTATATAGCCATGTTATTATCTACTCTCTGTATATAGCCATGTTATTATCTACTCCCTGTATATAACCATGTTATTATCTACTCCCTGTATATAACCATGTTATTATCTACTCCCTGTATATAGCCATGTTATTTTCTACTCCCTGTATATAGCCATGTTATTTTATACTCCCTGTATACAACCATGTTATTATCTACTCCCTGTATATAGCCATGTTATTTTCTACTCCCTGTATATAGCCATGTTATTATCTACTCCCTGTATATAGCCATGTTATTATCTACTCCCTGTATATAGTCATGTTATTTTATACTCCGTGTATATAACCATGTTATTATATACTCCCTGTATATAGCCATGTTATTATCTACTCCCTGTATATAGTCATGTTATTATCTACTCCCTGTATATAGTCATGTTATTATCTACTCCCTGTATATAGCCATGTTATTATCTACTCCCTGTATATAGCCATGTTATTATCTACTCCCTGTATATAACCATGTTATTATCTACTCCCTGTATATAGCCATGTTATTATCTACTCCCTGTATACAACCATGTTATTATCTACTCCCTGTATATAGCCATGTTATTGTCTACTCCCTGTATATAGCCATGTTATTTTATACTCCCTGTATACAACCATGTTATTATCTACTCCCTGTATATAGCCATGTTATTTTCTACTCCCTGTATATAGCCATGTTATTATCTACTCCCTGTATATAACCATGTTATTATCTACTCCCTGTCTATAGTCATGTTATTATCTACTCCCTGTATATAGCCATGTTATTATCTACTCTCTGTATATAGCCATGTTATTATCTACTCCCTGTATATAGTCATGTTATTTTATACTCCCTGTATATAGTCATGTTATTTTCTACTCCCTGTATATAGCCATGTTATTATCTACTCCCTGTATATAGCCATGTTATTATCTACTCCCTGTATATAGTCATGTTATTATCTACTCCCTGTATATAGCCATGTTATTATCTACTCTCTGTATATAGCCATGTTATTATCTACTCCCTGTATATAGTCATGTTATTTTATACTCCCTGTATATAGTCATGTTATTTTCTACTCCCTGTATATAGCCATGTTATTATCTACTCCCTGTATACAACCATGTTATTATCTACTCCCTGTATATAGCCATGTTATTTTCTACTCCCTGTATATAGTCATGTTATTTTATACTCCCTGTATATAGTCATGTTATTTTATACTCCCTGTATATAGCCATGTTATTATCTACTCCCTGTATACAACCATGTTATTATCTACTCCCTGTATATAGCCATGTTATTTTCTACTCCCTGTATATAGCCATGTTATTTTATACTCCCTGTATACAACCATGTTATTATCTACTCCCTGTATATAGCCATGTTATTATCTACTCCCTGTATACAACCATGTTATTATCTACTCCCTGTATATAGCCATGTTATTTTCTACTCCCTGTATATAGCCATGTTATTTTATACTCCCTGTATACAACCATGTTATTATCTACTCCCTGTATATAGCCATGTTATTTTCTACTCCCTGTATATAGCCATGTTATTATCTACTCCCTGTATATAACCATGTTATTATCTACTCCCTGTATATAGCCATGTTATTATCTACTCCCTGTATATAGCCATGTTATTATCTACTCCCTGTATATAACCATGTTATTATCTACTCCCTGTATACAACCATGTTATTTTCTACTCCCTGTATATAGCCATGTTATTATCTACTCCCTGTATACAACCATGTTATTATCTACTCCCTGTATATAACCATGTTATTATCTACTCCCTGTATATAACCATGCTATTATCTACTCCCTGTATATAGCCATGTTATTATCTACTCCCTGTATATAACCATGTTATTATCTACTCCCTGTATATAACCATGTTATTATCTACTCCCTGTATATAGCCATGTTATTATCTACTCCCTGTATATAACCATGCTATTATCTACTCTCTGTATATAACCATGCTATTATCTACTCCCTGTATATAGCCATGTTATTTTATACTCCCTGTATACAACCATGTTATTATCTACTCCCTGTATATAGCCATGTTATTTTCTACTCCCTGTATATAGCCACTTTATTATCTACTCCCTGTATATGACCATGTAATTATCTACTCCCTGTATATAGCCATGTTATTATCTACTCCCTGTATATAGCCATGTTATTATCTACTCCCTGTATATAACCATGTTATTATCTACTCCCTGTATACAACCATGTTATTTTCTACTCCCTGTATATAGCCATGTTATTATCTACTCCCTGTATATAGCCATGTTATTATCTACTCCCTGTATATAACCATGCTATTATCTACTCCCTGTATATAACCATGTTATTATCTACTCCCTGTATATAACCATGCTATTATCTACTCCCTGTATATAACCATGTTATTATCTACTCCCTGTATATAACCATGCTATTATCTACTCCCTGTATATAGCCATGTTATTATCTACTCCCTGTATATAGCCATGTTATTATCTACTCCCTGTATATAGCCATGTTATTATCTACTCCCTGTATATAGCCATGTTATTTTATACTCCCTGTATATAGCCGTGTTATTATCTACTCCCTGTATATAACCATGTTATTTTATACTCCCTGTATATAACCATGTTATTATCTACTCCCTGTATATAGTAATGTTATTTTCTACTCCCTGTATATAACCATGTTATTATCTACTCCCTGTATATAACCATGTTATTATCTACTCCCTGTATATAACCATGTTATTATCTACTCCCTGTATATAGCCATGTTATTATCTACTCCCTGTATATAACCATGCTATTATCTACTCTCTGTATATAACCATGCTATTATCTACTCCCTGTATATAGCCATGTTATTTTATACTCCCTGTATACAACCATGTTATTATCTACTCCCTGTATATAGCCATGTTATTTTCTACTCCCTGTATATAGCCATGTTATTATCTACTCCCTGTATATGACCATGTAATTATCTACTCCCTGTATATAGCCATGTTATTATCTACTCCCTGTATATAGCCATGTTATTATCTACTCCCTGTATATAACCATGTTATTATCTACTCCCTGTATACAACCATGTTATTTTCTACTCCCTGTATATAGCCATGTTATTATCTACTCCCTGTATATAGCCATGTTATTATCTACTCCCTGTATATAACCATGCTATTATCTACTCCCTGTATATAACCATGTTATTATCTACTCCCTGTATATAACCATGCTATTATCTACTCCCTGTATATAACCATGTTATTATCTACTCCCTGTATATAACCATGCTATTATCTACTCCCTGTATATAGCCATGTTATTATCTACTCCCTGTATATAGCCATGTTATTATCTACTCCCTGTATATAACCATGTTATTATCTACTCCCTGTATATAACCATGTTATTATCTACTCCCTGTATATAGCCATGTTATTATCTACTCCCTGTATATAACCATGCTATTATCTACTCTCTGTATATAACCATGCTATTATCTACTCCCTGTATATAGCCATGTTATTTTATACTCCCTGTATACAACCATGTTATTTTCTACTCCCTGTATATAGCCATGTTATTATCTACTCCCTGTATATAGCCATGTTATTATCTACTCCCTGTATATAGCCATGTTATTATCTACTCCCTGTATATAGCCATGTTATTATCTACTCCCTGTATATAGCCATGTTATTTTATACTCCCTGTATATAGCCGTGTTATTATCTACTCCCTGTATATAACCATGTTATTTTATACTCCCTGTATATAACCATGTTATTATCTACTCCCTGTATATAGTAATGTTATTTTCTACTCCCTGTATATAACCATGTTATTTTATACTCCCTGTATATGACCATGTTATTTTATACTCCCTGTATATAGTAATGTTATTTTCTACTCCCTGTATATAACCATGTTATTATCTACTCCCTGTATATAACCATGTTATTCTCTACTCCCTGTATATAGCCATGTTATTTTATACTCCCTGTATACAACCATGTTATTATCTACTCCCTGTATATAGCCATGTTATTTTCTACTCCCTGTATATAGCCATGTTATTATCTACTCCCTGTATATGACCATGTTATTATCTACTCCCTGTATATAGCCATGTTATTATCTACTCCCTGTATATAGCCATGTTATTATCTACTCCCTGTATATAACCATGTTATTATCTACTCCCTGTATACAACCATGTTATTTTCTACTCCCTGTATATAGCCATGTTATTATCTACTCCCTGTATATAGCCATGTTATTATCTACTCCCTGTATATAACCATGCTATTATCTACTCCCTGTATATAACCATGTTATTATCTACTCCCTGTATATAACCATGCTATTATCTACTCCCTGTATATAACCATGTTATTATCTACTCCCTGTATATAACCATGCTATTATCTACTCCCTGTATATAGCCATGTTATTATCTACTCCCTGTATATAGCCATGTTATTATCTACTCCCTGTATATAACCATGTTATTATCTACTCCCTGTATATAACCATGTTATTATCTACTCCCTGTATATAGCCATGTTATTATCTACTCCCTGTATATAACCATGCTATTATCTACTCTCTGTATATAACCATGCTATTATCTACTCCCTGTATATAGCCATGTTATTTTATACTCCCTGTATACAACCATGTTATTTTCTACTCCCTGTATATAGCCATGTTATTATCTACTCCCTGTATATAGCCATGTTATTATCTACTCCCTGTATATAACCATGCTATTATCTACTCCCTGTATATAGCCATGTTATTTTATACTCCCTGTATATAACCATGTTATTATCTACTCCCTGTATATAGCCATGTTATTATCTACTCCCTGTATATAACCATGCTATTATCTACTCCCTGTATACAACCATGTTATTTTCTACTCCCTGTATATAGCCATGTTATTATCTACTCCCTGTATATAACCATGCTATTATCTACTCCCTGTATACAACCATGTTATTTTCTACTCCCTGTATATAGCCATGTTATTTTATACTCCCTGTATATAGCCATGTTATTATCTAATCCCTGTATGTAACCATGTTATTATCTACTCCCTGTATATAACCATGCTATTATCTACTCCCTGTATATAGCCATGTTATTATCTACTCCCTGTATATAGCCATGTTATTATCTACTCCCTGTATATAGCCATGTTATTTTATACTCCCTGTATATAGCCGTGTTATTATCTACTCCCTGTATATAACCATGTTATTTTATACTCCCTGTATATAACCATGTTATTATCTACTCCCTGTATATAGTAATGTTATTTTCTACTCCCTGTATATAACCATGTTATTTTATACTCCCTGTATATGACCATGTTATTTTATACTCCCTGTATATAGTAATGTTATTTTCTACTCCCTGTATATAACCATGTTATTATCTACTCCCTGTATATAACCATGTTATTCTCTACTCCCTGTATATAGCCATGTTATTATCTACTACCTGTATACAACCATGTTATTATCTACTCCCTGTATATAGCCATGTTATTATCTACTCCCTGTATATCACCATGTTATTATCTACTCCCTGTATATAGCCATGCTATTATCTATTATATGTGACAAATAAAATGTGATTTGATTTGTTTAAACAACAAATGCAGAGGTAGCCAGAGCTTTAAAAATGGTGTAAGCCACCACTAATGCAGTTAACCCAGAGAAATTGAGCACCAACAGAGAAACAACCATTAATTACAATGCTGAAGTGGCTTTCATATGCTTTTTACAGGCGTCCTGTATGGAACTCCTGTCAGAAGGTGTAGGCCCAGGTATTTGATTACGCGTGGAGGGGAAACGAGAGATGCCATGTGTATGTACCGATCCAGTCCTCGGCTGTAGGCGCTATGGTGGATTTATAGTGAACTATAATAGAAGATAGACTATCTGGACAAACTGAGTGTGTGTGTGTGTGTGTGTCACTCTATCCCCCGGGGCGTGTGTGTGTGTGTGGCTTCACCCTCACACCAGAAGTTAATAGAGGTCAGTGCTGTGTGGACAGGAAATAGAGCGAGACCTAGGTTCCATTTGCTTTCCTCTCCTCTCCTCCACCAACTAACCGTCTGAAGTCTGGTCATGCATCAGGAATGGGAATAAAGGAATCCATACATACAGTAGCGTTTTATATTAGCTTATCTATGTTAGAATGTTACTGGATTTGTCACCACCAACAATTGGCCACAATCATTTTCCAAGCACTGAAAACATTATCTACACAGAAACAAACATATGAACCATTGTTTTTCAGCGTGGCATCAAAATATTTCTCCATGGGGTGCTGTATTCATGTTTCCCTCTTCGGGGCGATTTAAAGTAGCCCCTGAAGTCTCACGTCTAGTAGATTCTTCTGGCCGGGCCAAGACTCCATTATAGTGAGGATGTGACAGCTTGTCATTACAGACACAAACTATGAACTAACTACTCCTGCATTCCCTCATCTCTTCTCTTACCACTCTGGTGCAGAACCTCAGTCCCTGTCTGTCTGCCTGTCTGTCTGTCTGTCTGCCTGTCTGTATGTCAGTTTGTCTGCCTGTCTGCCTGTCAGTTCTTCTGTTTCTCTGTCTACCTGCCTGTCTTTCTGCATGCAATCTAAAATCTGCCTCACACATAACAAATCTGAATTCAAATCATCTAAAGGCCCCTGAGACCAAAAACATCTCATCTTGATTCAATTGATCGTCCAAGAAACCAAGAACACAACTAATTACATATTGGCCCTGCAAAACAAACAATGTTTCCCACTGCATCGGTTTACGCAATTGGTTTATGGTTTAAATAACTGTATGTACTAAATCATCTGTAGGTTTCAATGCAATATGTCAGCGGTAAACCCGACAAACAATCTAGCATCTTCCATTTCTCTGAAAGGGCACCCATTTCATTTGCATGATGATGTAACCCCTTTCCTCTGTATGTGAGACTTTGGCACGACAGGCTAGATTCAACAGGAAGCCAGTTAAGATAAGAAACAATTAGAGCTAGCAGGAATTTGCAATGGTTGATTATATTTCGAAGGGTTCTTCTGTGTGATGTCTTCAAAGAGACCTATTGTTGACAGGAGGTTCGGATTCCTCCGAGGGCCTTGTAAACAATGTGCGGCAAGGATCTGTGTGTGAACTGTGTGACAAGCCTGCAGATAAAGAGAAAGAAAAGAGATGGTGTTAAAGTGCTGGAAGAATGTTTTTTTTTTTTTCTGGCAGAAGGCGTGTATAATTGGTTCTGGAATGTACACAGCCCGACCACAGAGCTGCTATACAGTAGCCGATGTGTTTGACACCGATTTGTTGACGCTAATTAGCATTCACATTAACATTATTCCCCCGTCTTGTAATGTTGCCGTAAGAGAGATGAATGCTGGCCGCCATCTGGGGTTGCTCTCTTTCTGTCTCTCTCTCTTTCTCTGTTTCTCTTTCTCTCGTTCTCTCTGTCGCTCTTGTTCTTTCTCTCTCTGCCTTTACCTCTCTGTCTGTCTTTCTCTCTCTCTCTCTCTCGCTCTCGCTCTCTCTCTCTCTCTCTCTCTCTCTCTCTCTCCCTCTGTCTGTCTCCCTCTTTCGCTCTCTCTTTCTCTTTCTCTTGTTTGTTCTCTCTCTCTCTCTCTCTCCCTCTGTCTGTCTCCCTCTTTCGCTCTCTTTCTCTTCCTCTTGTTTGTTCTCTCTCTCTCTCTCTCTGTCTCCCTCCCTCTGTCTGTCTCCCTCTTTCGCTCTCTCTTTCTCATTCTCTGTTTGTTCTCTCTCTCTGTCTCTCTCTCTCTCTCTGTCTCTCTCTCTCTCTCCCCCTCTCTCTCTCTCTCTCTCTCTCTCTCTCTCTCTCTCTCTCTCTCTCTCTCTTGACTATGATTTTGCTTCTCTAGGTGGAAGTTGATTTATTGGCCACAAAACGGCTTGATTGAATGAATGTGTATGAATGGGGGAATTTGACGGGAGATTGTGTGGTGGAGTTACACCTGCCAACTCCATACAGTCAATTACAGTTCACACTGAAAACAAAACAAATGGGACAATCCATCATTTGGACAATAAAAACCCTTTGTTCCTTTTAGTCAAATCAAGTGGAGATTTAGAAGTATTAATAGAAAGCCAGATGTGTTGACAAAGGTCTGTGTCTTACGCTGCCAAGAACATTCTTCTACTGCATAACAGATGGCTCTGAGAGGCCTGGCGTTCTGCAGAACTATGGGTCTTGGATTATTCTCCATTATTTGGTGTATCATTTCACAACTTGCCAATTTTGGAGAGAGAGAACGAACGTCTGTCACTGAGAACTTTATCGATAGCGTGTATAGACTTGTACGGAGCTTGATTATTTTTTGTATGCACCGTTTTACCGGAAAATCACATTTTTTGGGGGGGGGACTTTCATTATATTTGTGTTGTTTTATCAAGGTAATTTGCTTATAAAGCAGCCTCTAATAAGCCAATTAGCTTCGGGACAGTTTTGGTTCATAGCCACGCTTCCCTGCTTCAACTGAGTTTGCTTTGGAAACAGGGTGGAAGTAGATTGAATTTCTTCCTGGTACGGGCCTCCTATGTGTGTACGTGCTTGCAAACTCACCCAAACAATATTATAGGCCTAATCACAGAATTACCTATAGAATCACTATTACAGTTTTTCTCAATTGCTAAAACACTGAAACCCATTGGCTGGTTCTCAGTTGCCTGGACTCATTCAGCTAATTATGCAGTCTGTTGTCAATACCTTAAACCATTTCACATGGTAAAACACAATATGCAGATCTCACTTAGACTTTTCAGCAAAACTCTAAACACATTCTCATTCTCAAAACACATTCTGCACTCTAATGCACATGTCATCCATACTGGTAAACACAAGTGGCAACAATCAAATACAAATAGAGAACACATGTCATTGATTGAACACAACCACTCAAAATTGATTTAACCTGTTTCAAATGATGCGACACAACCAATATAAGCCAGTTCAGAGAGCAAACAGGTTGTTGAAGGTGGGAAGGAGAAAGTCTGAGAATGGATAGAAGAAACCATGTGAGAGGACGAGGACGAGTGCGTATGCGAGGTGGGCGACGAGGAGGAAGAGGAGGAGATGGGCAAAAAAGAGGAAGAGGAGGACGAAAGAGGAAGAGGAAGACAAAGAGTGGAAATATCTGATGAAATTCGAGCAACAGTTATAGACCATGTTCTTGTCCATGGACTGACAATGAGGGAAGCCGGACTTAGAGTGCAACCCAATTTGAGCTGATTTTCTGTGTCCACCATAGTAAGGACATTCAGAGAAGAGAACAGGTACAGTATACTACTGTATTTTTGTAATTTCAAATTTAATGTACTACACTATGCAGCTGTTTCAATAGACATTTGTAAAGTTAATCACTGTATGTATTGTACTGCATGAATATGTTTTGTAACTGCACAACTACAGTGCCTTGCGAAAGTATTCGGCCCCCTTGAACTTTGCGACCTTTTGCCACATTTCAGGCTTCAAACATAAAGATATAAAACTGTATTTTTTTGTGAAGAATCAACAACAAGTGGGACACAATCATGAAGTGGAACGACATTTATTGGATATTTCAAACTTTTTTAACAAATCAAAAACGGAAAAATTGGGCGTGCAAAATTATTCAATCTAACAAAGAGGAGAAGGAGAGGCCGAAACATGATTGGACAGCGGGCCGTTGTTGAAGTCCCTGGTCAACGAGGTGGCAATGTCACAATCTGTGCTGCTCTCAGCAACCATGGTGTTCTACATCACCATGTTACACTCGGGCCATATAACACCCAGCACCTTCTAAGATTTATTGCCAATCTAAGAGATATTTTATTTGAGCAGCAGGTTCAAGAGCAGCAGGGTCAAGAGCTAAATGAGAATCCCATTCCCACCTATGTGATAGTGAAAGAGTTTCCACTGAGCTGCTCAGGTAAGGGAATGGTTTAACATCAATGGGCAGTTTATGAACTTGTACCTCCCTCCATACTCGCCTTTCCTGAATCCGATTGAGGAGTTTTTCTCCTCTTGGAGATGGAAAGTGTATGATAGACAACCCTACACCAGAGTAAATCTGCTGCAAGCCATGGTTTTAGCCTGTGGTGATATAGGTGAGGAATCATGTCAGGGCTGGATATGACACACAAGAGGCTTCTTCCCCCATTGCCTCAGGAGGGACAATATTGCGTGTGATGTCGACGAAGTGCTCTGGCCTGACCCAGCCCAAAGACAAGAAGAAGCACATTGATCACATGTTTACTCCTTTGATTTTTGTCCCTTTTAGTATTGTATACTGTAGTACAGTGCATTGTAGGCTGTATACTGTACAAGGGACAAATTGTATGGCCCTGAACATTGTGCTTTCCATTTATTAACAGTACTGACTGCTCAATAGATTTTGACTGGTTGCAGGTTCATATCAACAAAGAACAAGAATTACAGTATCACAGAGACAAAGGACAAGTTTGTGAGATGCAGGGTACAGTACTGTAAAAATAGGGGCACAAGGAGGAGGAAGAACAACAAACAAAATTGCAAAGAGCAAAGCAGAGTAGTAATTTCTGATCAATTTTGAGCTACTATGATAGAACATTTTTTCGTTCATCAAAAGACAATGACGGAAAAATATGAATATTTTTTTAGAGAATTGTATGTTTTGAACAATGTGTTTTCTATTTTTCGGTGTATTGTTTACTGACTGCTTGAGAGTGTATATCATTTTGATCACTTTGTTCATGATTTGAGAGCAGTGTTTGATTTTGAACACAGGTAAAACTGTTTTGAGGCGAATGTTTCATTTTACGAGAGGAGTCAGAGGTTATGTAAATAGTGCTTGAAGATGAGGTATTGTGTTTAATGTTTTCAGGAAATGGAGCACGGTTTCAGAAATTGTGTTTAATTCATTGGGATCTCAGTGTGCCTAGTAGGAAAAATGTATAATTTAATGTTAAAATGTGTTATTGTGGCGTAAACACAACCAGTCAGTGTTTCATCTGATTTTCAAACAATCACTTCAACTGGCTACTTCACTAGGCTACCCACACGCGTTCATCCACTCGCGACATATTTCCAGCCTCCAAAACAGTGGTGAATGGAATGACAGAGACCTCTTTTACACAAAACACCAACAAGTGCAATGACATTCGGCGGTCATCATTAGGCCAGAATTTATGCGTCCACTGCTCTCTGCACGCGTCTCGGACTCGTCCACTGCTCTCTGCACGCGTCTCGGACTCGTCCACTGCTTTCTGCACGCGTCTCGGACTCGTCCACTGCTCTCTGCACGCGTCTCGGACTCGTCCACTGCTCTCCGCACGCGTCTCGGACTCAGCCACTCATCTCGGCCTTGGCAAAATGTCAGTGTTCTGGTCGAGCCACATCACATTTTGGTTTGGAGCGTTGGCTATACCACCCATTTTTAAGTCCGTTCGCACATTTTCCGCATCACCGACATGCAGTACTGATAGACAGTGGTGTAAAAGCCTACCGTTTTCTTCACGTTGGGTTTTAATTATTGTGGTAGGCTCATGTTTTCCAGGTACGTTGTACCGCCACTTTTTATTTTGCCGGGACGCCGTGCCGGACCATACAGCCTTACTTACTACATACTACCGCTTGGGTTGGCCTGACTCTGAAAGACCAATTTGGGATTGATGATTTTCGATCGTTCCGAGTGTATGCCACTGTTTCTCATGGAATTCTTCACGCAGCGCACCTTTTCTTCACTGAGCGGGCCGTTCGGAAAAGAATTGGCAAAATTAGAGAATACCCACTTCTCCAGGCACCCCTACACCACTGGGTTTATGGTTTAAAGTGTTCAACTCTGCTCCAATCCTACACCCCAACCCAATTCCTCAGTTCTACCACCTCTGTTCTCTTACCCGTCCCACACCTACGAGAGAGCAGCTTCCGCTCAGCCCAATCAAAGCTCTTCTCTGTCCTGCCACCTCAATGGTGGAACCAACTTCCACCTGAAGCTAGAACAGCAGAGTCCCGGCCCATCTTCCGAAAACATCTGAAACCCAACCTCTTCAAAGAGTATCTTAAATAATCCCACAACACCCCCCCCCCCCCCCTTCCCCAACACTAACTCTCACACTTGACTTTTTCCGTTTTCCCCCCTACCAGCAAGCGCTACATTTGCCGATAGCTACTTTAACGAGGAATAATGTACTTACTATGACTGAGATATGTGGTTGTCCCACCTCGATATCTTGAGATGAAGGCACTAACTGTGAGTAACTCTGGAAAGGAGCGTCTGCTAAATGACTACAATGTCAATGTAAAGTGGAGATTTCGAAGTATTGAGAGGATTCCAGATGTGTTAACAAAGGTGTGTTGCCGATTCTGCCAAGAATAATGAATCCTCAATATAACAGATGGCTATGAGAGGGCTGGTGTTCTGCAGAGCTATTTATTCATCCTTTATTTAACCAGGCAAGTCAGTTAAGAACAAAACCTTATTTTACAATGATGGGTCTTCATAATATTCTCTATTATTTGGTGCAGCCTTTCACAACTTGGCCGTTTTGAAGAGAGAGAGAATGGATGTTTGCCATGGAGAAAACTTTATTGATAGAGGATATAAATTGTACAGAACTTGATTTCTTGTATGCAATAATTGAGGCCTGAATAGTCTACCTTGAAGTTCATGGACAAGGAAGAGAACACAAATCTTATCTTCTGATCTCTTCTGTGGAGTTCTATGTTTAGCTTCCCCTAATTTGTCATAGCGGTTTTGGGGTAGGATTCGTTCCCATTTAAAAAACAAAATGTTTTTACATGTTGTTTTATTTATTAATTACCTTTGAACTTTTTCATAGGGTTTTAGGATAAGCCACTTTCCCATGTTTTTCCCCAGACAGTTACCTTTAACTTTGATGGCCATTATATAAATGTTTGTTTACACTTAAAAACTTGTGCCAAGTGAGTGCTTGCACGGTGCGCTTCTGAAATAGCCTGTGTGTTCCGAGTTCTTCATGTCGGTTTCTCTGAAGTTGATTACAAGGTCGTAGAACCTAGCCGGTCTAATTCAAGTGACCTTCAAAGTGAAGGGCTTCAAAACGGCAGCCATCTTGGATCTGTTTCTCTCTTTTTCTTTCCTTTTGTTTGCTTCTTTTGTTGTGATCTCTTTCTCTCACCCTACAATGGACCTGAGACACTCAGAACTCCTCTGAGATACCTTCCCCTATCATTACCCTGCGTGGGGGTGATAGTAGTTTGTTGATTGCATGCTACCATTTTGGATAACATAAAACCCTTCATACAAACAAGTTCATCCAATACAGAGTTTTTGTATAACTGTATATAATTGTAGAATTAAGCAATAAGGCCCGAGGGTGTGTGGTATATGTTCAATATGCCACGCAACTTGGAGTACCTGGACACAGCCCTGAGCCGTGGTATATTGGCCATACATCACAACCCCCTGAGGTGCCTTATTGCTATTATAAACTGGTTACCAACGTAATTAGAGCAGCAACAATAAGTGTTTTGTCATACCCGTGTTATACGGTCTGATGCACCAAGGCTGTCAGCCAATCAGCATTCAGGGCCCGAACCACCCGATTTATAATAATTTGATATAGCATTTGTGTTCAGACATTAGGGTCATACATACTGTCATTTAGCCAACAAGGTGACACCTGAGATGTCTTAATGGCATTTGAAGACATTTTATGGTAACATAGTTCAGGAACAAAGAGCTTTTCACTTAACATACTGCAGGTGTTCAATCCAATGGAAATGTCAACCTTTTCCCAAAATGACATTTTGAATTGGTTTAAATGTCTTTTTATTTATTTGTTTCATGCTCACGTTGTTCATTTGGAGAGGAAAAACATATTCAGGGAACGTCAACTAAGCTTGTGTTTGTTTATGCTGCTATGTTTACCCAGTTCAATTAGTCCTTGAGCTTTTTTCATGACTAAAAATCAACACTGCTTGATTCACATACCATCTGTTTCCAGAAAGCCACAGAGAAATAGGCATTGTCTTAGGACTACAGTAAGAAGCTTTCTTTAATATACTCAGTAAACATAGGCTGCTGTATGTTACATTCACTGAATACATTATTCATTTGAAGGTAATGGCCATTACCGTACCGATATACTGTATGTAGAATTTAAAAAGAAAACTAATTTAATATATTTCAATTCATTGAAAAACTATTGATTGAGACAGAATTATGAATAACTGGTCTACAGACTGAAGAATTCCTTCATACATAAAGTTGATATCAAGCTTCATAATGTACCTACTGTATGTGTAAGTTGTGCCAATACTGGTTTTGCTGTTAAATGGTTGTGTGGGGACCTTGGGGGCCTTGGAGGGAAGGAGGCATCCCTTGAGACCGCCTGCCTATAAAGGACCCGGCATCCAGGTGAACAAATTGGAGGGTCTGTGACAGACGGCATGCATAATGCCAGCTCTCCTCTGTGCCCTTAGGTGTGCGTGTGTGTGGGGAGGGGAGGCGTCCAGCTGAAATATTCATGATTAATGACTTCAGAGCCCCCCACCCCCGCCATCATCATCATCATCATCTTCGTCCACACTGCTGTCCCCCAGGGGTGTGTAGTCACCCTTGTCAGCATATGACAGGTCTCCTGTGGGTCATTAGTGGACATTACCTTGCCTGACATGTAACACACACACACGCACGCACGCACACACACACACACACACACACACACACACACACACACACACACACACACACACAAACACACACACACACACACACACACACACACACACACACACACACACACACACACACACACACACACACACACACACACACACACTTAAATATCTCACTGTGCCGCCAGGCCACCTCCCAGGGACTGTGTGTGTCACTCTGAGTGATAGAGTTTTCTGCTGCCTCGCTTGGCAGATTGGCATTGCTAGATCACATAGTTTTGGACATTTCTTAAGGCAGATTTTCTATTTGTTTAAATGGTCATTAGTGCTCAAGGTCGTAAACAGATTGCGTTTCGAAAGATGCGCTGTTGGTAGCTCATTCAATTACCGATTCAAAATATACTTTATAAGACAGGCCTAACTGAAGACATACTTCTACTTGATCACATTCATCATAGACAATGTTTTGAGTTTCCTGTTTCTTTCCAACTTCTTTGGAAACCTTGCTTGGGCGGCCAGGGGAGAGGAGATTTGCTGAATACACTTCCAGGAATAGAGACAGACAGGGAAGAGAATCCGAAACATATTCGTGGGAACAGCATGCAGGGTTTTGTTGGAAGAGGCACTGTGTATCATTGTTACCTTACATGAGAAGAAAGGAATGGACTGAGGCAAGATGAGGAGCTGGATGAGTTACACTAGGATTGTAGTTCCATACAGTATATTCTCTCTCTCTCTCTCTCTTTCGCTCTCTCTTTCTCTTTCGCTCTCTCTCTTTTGCTCTCTCTCTTTCTCTTGTGCGCCAACTCTCTGTCTTTTTCTCACTCTCTTTCCTTTCTCCTCCTCTCTCCCCACCAACACCTGACAGCAAACACAAAGCATGTTATTTATATGTCCTTTACAAACAAACACATACTTGCTTTACATGTGCATCCCACTATGAAGATGAACTGGATTTGGCAAGTACTTAATTCACTTGAAGCAGCTGTTGTTCTGCTTTTTCACTAATCCAGCATGCTTTCCCAACCCCCAAGAGACCCTACCGGGATTCCTCTGTCTGTAGTGTGTCTGTTGTCAGTGTTGTGTTGTCAGTGTTGAGATGTGTTAAATGCTTCACAATGGAAACCGAGGAGACCCATATCGGTTCCTGCCGTTGAGGTGAGTCAAGTCCACACATGGTGATCAAGGTTCGCCAAAGTAACGTACGGCAAGCACACACACGTAGTCATGCACGCACGCAGAGGTGTCATGCCCCTAGGGGGCACGAGGGATCGTACCCCCTCAGATGTGTCCTGTTTTTGCATGTTTTTTTTAGATGTTAAATGAATGACTGAACGCCATTTATATGCCCATGTTTTGTCATAATTATGTATAACAAGATCTGTCCGCTGTATTTTGCAGACGGGTCACACTGACTGGACCAGTATTTCTCCCGGATTAAGAGAGAGAGTGTAGTGACACACACAGCGTTTGATTTGACTTGATGTGGCGGGCAGGACTCGCCGGAGGTATGTTTGTACATTCATTTGATCCAGCTATGTAGCCTATTGGTTCCTTGTTGATGTATAAATAAAATGTGTTGCTGTTTCTCTGTAATACTAGCCATCTTGCAATTTGATGAAGTTGGCTTTAGGTTCCCAATCTCCCAACCTCATCACTAGCTAGCAAGCCTTTTCAGGTTGTCAATCAAGACAGATTAGCTAGTTTGTCTAACTATCTTAGCTGGCATGCCGAGTGGCAAGGTTGCTAGACTTTAGAAAAGCAAACAGTTACTAAATGTACTGAATAAGACTCACATTCCTTTCCATCTTTTAACCAGATTTTTAGCAGAGACCCAGAAACAAATGGGGTTTAAATGTATGACAATATGATGATATTTGTGTTTTAATTATAATTCCGTGATATGTGGCTGTATTGATGATGTGTGTTATGGTACCATGTACTGTGTTATAATTTGGAGGTAATATCCTAGGCATGTTGGTGCAGTATATTGAGATGTGTGATTTACAACAGTCAGAATGGCACCCTCATTAAAATGACTATTGAGCAGGTAAAGAGGTATGCTTCGATAACCTATGAAGGAACACACATATTTTTTTTTGACATAATGTACAGGTCCTTCAGAAAGTATTCACACCCTTTGACCTTTTCCACATTTTGTTGTGTTACAGCCTGAATTTGAAATGTATTCAATTTAGATGTTGTGTCTCTGGACTACTTACAATACCCCCTTAGCGTCAAAGTGGCATTATGATTTTGACATTTTTACAAATGAATAGAAAACGAAAAG
Source organism: Oncorhynchus mykiss (assembly GCF_057628025.1). Taxonomy (NCBI): domain Eukaryota; kingdom Metazoa; phylum Chordata; class Actinopteri; order Salmoniformes; family Salmonidae; genus Oncorhynchus; species Oncorhynchus mykiss. The sequence continues at coordinate 22,302,268 of NC_143040.1, forward strand.
CTGGAATATCTTGGGTCAATAAGTATTCAACCTCTTTTGTTATGACAAGCCTAAATAAGTTCAGGAGTAAAAATTTCCTTAATACCAAGTCACATATTATGTTGCATGGACTCACTCTGTGTGCAATAATAGTGTTTAGCATGACTACCTCATCTCTGTACCCCACAAATACAATTATCTGTAAGGTCCCTCAGTCGAGCACTGAATTTCAAATACAGATTTTCCAATGCCAC
>NC_143040.1:22307500-22347500 GCF_057628025.1 Oncorhynchus mykiss
TAATTATTGTTAAAACAAAGTTGCTAGTATAGTTATTGGTAATGCAAGGTTGCTAGTATAATTATTGTTAATAAAAGGTTTTCCAGTATAGTTATTGTTAATGCAAGGTTGCTAGTATTTCTGTTGTTAAAACAAGGTTGCTAGTATTTCTGTTGTTAAAACAAAGTTGCTAGTATAGTTAGTGTTAAAACAAGATTGCTAGTATTTTTGTTGTTAAACAAGGTTGCTAGTATAATTATTGTTAAAACAAAGTTGCTAGTATAGTTATTGTTAAAACAAAGTTGCTAGTATAGTTATTGGTAATGCAAGGTTGCTAGTATAATTATTGTTAATAAAAGGTTTTCCAGTATAGTTATTGTTAATGCAAGGTTGCTAGTATTTCTGTTGTTAAAACAAGGTTGCTAGTATAGTTATTGTTAATGCAAGGTTGCTAGTATTTTTATTGTTAAAACAAGGTTGCTAGTATAATTATTGTTAAAACAAAGTTGCTAGTATAATTATTGTTAAAACAAGGTTGCTGGTATAATTAATGTTAAAACAAGGTTGCTAGTATAGTTATTGTTAAAACAAAGTTGCTAGTATAATTATTGTTAAAACAAGGTTGCTAGTATAATTATTGTTAATGCAAGGTTGCTAGTATTTTTATTGTTAAAACAAGGTTGCTAGTATAATTATTGTTAAAACAAGGTTGCTAGTACAGTTTTTACGGTGTAATTTGCACATAGGTATAATTGCAAAGAAAAAAGTTAACGAGAAACCCAATCTCTCACAGTCTGTGAGGACATCAGTGGAATGCCTGAAAGGCACTGTACTGTAGAATGAAGATGTTATGTATCAAACATCCTTTTATGGGTCTGATTGAGCGTGGCAGCTCTGGGGGTCTCTGACGGGATGGATTATCACACACACACACACACACACACACACACACACACACACACACACACACACACGCACACACACACGCACGCACGCACGCACGCACGCACACACACACACACACACACACACACACACACATATACACACATATACAAGCATAAACACAAACACGGATCACTACCTCCTTCTCCATGCTTTGTCCTGTCCAGGACTCTCAGACAGCACCTCCCTCAGCCCGGTCTCTCTGCTAAATTGATGGGCTCCTTCTCTCGCTAGCACCTGTTCTGTTATTGCATGTAAATTCTTAGTCCGGCTGTTATGGATAAAGATGTCTGATGTTCATGACAAAACCAGCTGGATCCTGTGTACATATGCTCTCCTTGCAAATTGGGATAGGTTTAAGAGGGTGAGTGGTGCGAGAATGTTTTTTTTTCTCGTGTATATGTGTGTGTGTGTGTGTGTGTGTGTGTGTGTGTGTGTGTGTGTGTGTGTGTGTGTGTGTGTGTGTGTGTGTGTGTGTGTGTGTGTGTGTGTGTGTAAGTGTGTGTGTGTGCGTGTGTGTGTGTGTGCGCGTGCCCGTGCCTGTGCGTTTGGGTGCTCAGACATTTTCGTTTTTAAACATACAAATATCCTGATTGTAAGATGCCATGCGAAAGATGCCAGAGTGAATCGACAGTGGGAATGTGCACGGGGAGTGATTTATACATGGGCCAAGTGTGGATCAATTTCATCATTTTTCAGGGCAGCCTTCCTCTTTGATGTGTGTTCTCTGCATGTCAACCCCTGAACACCGCAATCTTCTGAAGCCGCCTGCTGGTTCAGATCCAGATCTGTTATCCATTTATTGAAGAGCTGAAACAAACCAACGACCTCCAACAACCTCAGATGATCTCCGACTTCTGATATACGGCACCACGTAAAAGCAACAAAAAAAAAATGACGAACACATTTTTTTTCTCAGGCGTTGAATTCCTGAAACTATTTTTTCAGAGTAACCCCCAAAACATAAGCTCCACCTGAAGGTGAAATAGACATCCCACAGCAGTCAACCAGTGATACTGAAACACTGTCTAGGCATCCCTCCCTATACTCTTAGATGTGTCTCCTTCAGTTCCTGCAGACATTTTATTTTATGAAACCGTCACTTCGGGGGATCACCTTCATTCTTTAAGCCATGGGGGAAGACTCAGGGTTCCACGTTAGATGCAACCCCCAATCGCTCCAGTCATCTCCACCTGGTAATTGAGATTGAGAGCAAGAGAGAGACAGAGAGATGGAAGAGTTGTAGTTTATTTCACCTCTGCCTAGTGTTACACTATACAGTATAAGTAGCCTGTAGTAGATGCTTAGAGAAGTTATAGAGCTGTCCATAATTCTATTCCAGCTCCCCACAGAAGCTGTTGGCAGGAAAGTGTGTTGCATGAGAATAGGGTTTATGATTCAATTGAGAAAATGAATGCCTGGCCACAAAAAAACAGAACTTATTCCATGCTCCAATGCAGAGTCTGTGTTTACCTTTTCCAGTCTGAGATTTTTTTAATGAGTTCCTATCTCTTTATGCTCATGTTGGCATGCGTTGTGTGCCTCTGTGTGATCAGACGTAAGTGTTTGTGCCCGTGGGCAACCTTGTGAACCGCTTTTCAAAACAAAACGCCATATTTTGCTGGTAGAGCGGGATTTCCCTCCAATTAAAGACCATCTGCCCGTGTTCCTTCTCTGCATCCCCACCCGTACCCACAGTACCCCCGATCGGCCCTGGGGGGAGTCAGCCCACCCCTCCCTGCTTAACTACTGTCCCATCACTGTCAGTCCTTCTGTCAGGGTCCTTGCTCCATCGCCCCGCCCGCTGCAGGACCAGAATGCACCACTCTCCAGCAGGACGGGGCCATGGCCGTGGAGTGGACCGCCACGGTGTAGGGAAGCCTGACCGCACTAATTGCCCTGGACACAGAGAGATTTTACACTCCTCTCTCTCTCTCTCTCTCTCTCTCTCTCTCTCTCTCTCTCTCTCTCTCTCTCTCTTTCTGTGTCTCTCTCTGTGTCTCTCTCTCTGGCTCTCTCTCTCGCTCTCTCTGTCTCTCTCTCTGTCTCTCTGTCTCTCTCTCTCTCTGTCTCTCTCTCTCTCTCTCTCTGTCTCTCTCTCTCTGTGTCTCTCTCTCTCTCTCTCTCTCTCTCTCGACCCTCTCCTTCTTGCACCCCCCTTTCTAAAAGCTAAGATCTTGCTAACAAGCCATTCACTTTCATTTGAGTCCAGTCCAGTATAGTCCAGTCCAGTCCAGTCCAGTAAAGTCCAGTCCAGTCCAGTCCAGTAAAGTCCAGTCCAGTCCAGTCCAGTCCAGTCCAGTACAGTCCAGTACAGTCCAGTACAGTCCAGTCCAGTACAGTCCAGTACAGTCTCTCCAAGTGAAACAAGGGAATAAAGTGATATTGTCGATGTTGACTGAAGATAAATCATTTATATTTTTCTTTGTACAAGTCATAATAACCTATTATTGTTTGCTTTTATTACCATATTATTACATACTGCTATTATAAGCATTATTTAATGTCCAGCAGTACTTCTCAATAATACGTCCGCAAATCTGCTGTAACAACATGGTCCATGCATATGGTATACCTGCTGTGCACCCTTTCAATAGCTTTTCTCCAAGCGCAAGGTGAATATATTTAACTTTTCCAATTAAGGACTGCCTCCAGCAGCCAGGAGTACCCAGCGGTACCTACTCCCACGATAGGATGTCATTTATAATGGCATGGCAATGTGACTGTCATTCCTAAAACCTGACATACTTCCCAGTTAAATGGATGTGGAACGTTCCCATCATCTGAAACAAATCTCAATCATTGCAATTCCATTGCATCATGTAAATTCCATGTCCCCCCATCTCTTTCTCTGTGGCAGAAACCCGAGTCCCGAAGCCAGACTTTGACTAATAGTGATGAATTGGCGTCAAGCATAACTTGGTAGCCCTGTATGTAAGTGCTCAAATTATTTTATAAAAAAATATATATGTGTTTGTATTTTTTTTTAGATTTGAAGGTTAATGTAATTGACAGTGTACATATTTTTTTCGACAAACAGTGCTACTGAGTTTGAGTGCGTGCGTACGTGCGTGCGTGCGTGTGCGTGTGTGTGTGTGTGAGTGCGTACGTGCGTGCGTGTGCGTGTGTGTGTTTGTGTGAGTGCGTACGTGCGTGCGTGTGTGTGTGTGAGTGCGTACGTGCGTGCGTGCGTGTGTGTGCGTACGTGCGTGCGTGCGTGTGCGTGTGTGTGTGTGAGTGCGTACGTGCGTGCGTGTGTGTGTGTGAGTGCGTACGTGCGTGCGTGCGTGTGCGTGTGTGTGTGTGTGTGAGTGCGTACGTGCGTGCGTGTGCGTGCGTGTGTGTGTGTGTGAGTGCGTACGTGCGTGCGTGCGTGTGTGTGTGTGCGTACGTGCGTGTGTGTGTGAGTGCGTACGTGCGTGCGTGCGTGTGCGTGTGTGTGTGTGTGAGTGCGTACGTGCGTGCGTGTGCGTGCGTGTGTGTGAGTACGTGCGTGCGTGCGTGTGTGTGTGTGCGTACGTGCGTGTGTGTGTGAGTGCGTACGTGCGTGCGTGCGTGTGTGTGTGTGCGTGTGTGTACTATACATGTCTGAACCCTGTGTCTTCAGCATTAGAGCGGTAAAGATTAGCCCCTGTTAAACAATGGAGTAAAGCTAATAAGCTGTCGTCGGGGCCAGACACCCCAGACAGCCGATCGCCCGGCCCAGCGCGCCTCCTGCCTCTACAATTCCCTAAAGCCTTCCTGATAGTTGTAATCCTCCGTGGTGTCATTGATTCTCCAACCCCCCCACCCCCACACACCATCTCTTGTTCTCTTGTTCTCTTGTTCTCTTGTGGCCGCCTGTGGTCCTAACACACACACACACACACCACACTGTCTGAGATACATCACGCCGACCCATTCATTTCCATCCATCTGCAACAAAGCAAAAATCCCCTTCTAACCAATCACACAGAGTCGGAATTATCAGCCATGTCAATGGGGATTTCTGTCATGTTATGTCACATAGCCTAGTGGAGCCTTATGGCTGGCTGCTGCATGGGGCCGCTAGGAACCAACACATGACAGGAGTCGGACTCAGCTCAGCTCCCCTTCAGACAGGACACAGATGGGGATGACTTGATTCTTTTGTATCCTCTTTAAAGGCCCACACGGTGATACTACAGCAGGTTTTCATCATTCAAATGATGCATTGATTCTTGAAGAATGTCACTTATAAATACCTCACGAGCTTTGAATCGGGTTCATTTTAAACCACCCCATTTCTCAGCTTTATAGCAAGCTAAGTGGTGGAACTGCTGTTTTGTTGTAGGTCAAATGAAGGAGTAGGACTTTCAAATAGGAGCTGTTCCACTGGGGGAACATGGGAAATGGACCTCTTTGTGTGTCGGCTACTTCAGCCAATATGGTGGATACCAAGTAAATACCCTCAGAAGTGCAACAGGGGGCAAGGAGATGTATGTTCAATTATGAACGTTGTCCAATGCATTGCATGGCATAGTGTCTCGTTCAAGGTGGCCATGTCAAAGCAGCATATTTTGGCGTCCTTCTTTCCCTCTAGCGTGAATATTTTGAGGAAGCGCAGGATTTATAGTGTCCGGTGAGGAAAGGGATGTACTTGATGTTGATTTCATTATTATTATAATTTGAATGAATAACTTAGCGACGGCCTATTTTGCATATTGCGCCACACATGCATATTGGGTAGCGTAGTCCTGCAATGGGATATACAGTACACTTTGCTAGTGCTTCTGTTCCTGTGGCAGTCATCTCATCTCACGTGGGAAGTGCATAGAGATTGTAGATATTACTGTATCCAAAATGAAGCCCTCGCGGTGTTATTGACCTTTAGTGAACATTGTGGCAGCCCATGCATGCAGGCCGCTCATCCATAAATGGAGTGTTTTTATGTGTTTGAAGAGGAGGTGCTTTTTAAATTCGTCAGAACGCCATTGTTTTTTGGATTTGCCACATTACCATCCAGCGCCGAAACCCTCCAGAAAGAAATGCCCACACCTTCCAAAAAGGCATAAACTCTCTCCCTCCTCGCCTCTCTCTACTTGCAACGCGTCCAAAGCGTTCATTCCTCTGCTCCTCATGTTTTATTGGGGGAGAGATCGAACCGTCCACCGTCAGACGGAGTGCCGTGATGTTTAAACCATTTAACTACCTGACAGCCGATATGCATCAGTGAGTGGATTACATTTTCGCATCTCTTGACCAGGAGTAGAAGAAGTGAACTGAGAGGGAAAACATTAGGTCTGTCGGTTGGTTCGGCTCTTTGCCTCCCAACACCTAGGTGTGTTAATGGCTGTGCCCACTCATCCTTAGAGCTGACATGTTTCCTCACTGGGGGAGAGTGTTCAGGGTGAGGAGAAGAGAGCCACTCTAATTGTTTGGGCATTATGCAGAGAAGGTGGGGTATAGACTCACAATAGTATTAGAGATGTGAAATGTGCTTATTTTTCAACTCTATTTCACTATGCCCATTTCTGATCTTGTTTTTGGCATGTGAGGAAACCAAGTCCTCTTTAAGATGTTTTTCTTACATTTTAGCTGCTCAGTGTTGAAGCCTTCTAAGTGTTGCGGGGGTTTTGCCGTTTTGCTCAGCTTTTCTCCTAGCCCTTTTAAGAACTGAGAGAAAAACACAGACGAAGTTTTGCTGACGCTGGAGGAGGCCTCCTCAGACAGATTCAAAGCAGAGTTCTCACGCAGCGCCTCTCTGTGTCGCCCATCCTATTTACCCTCTTTTCCTCCGATTCTTCATCCTTCTTTTCGTTTTTTTTTGCACTAAGTGGTTCTCTGATTCCTCTCTTCCCCCCCGTGCCTCTGTCTGTCACCCACCGCCCACCATCAGTTGTGTGAGCGGCTTGCTTTTCATTTCATCTGTCCATAATGATGCCTCCAGCCATCGTACTGTATGTGACGAGTCTCAGATGAATGCATCGGCGCGCTCGGCACAGCAGAGCAGCCCGGCAAGATCCAGGGACCAAATTAAGCCCCAGCCTCTCAGTGGGTGGAATTTGTCATCTCTAGTCATCTCTAGCTGATTAAAAAGCACACATCACATTGGAACATCAGAACTCGCTGGGCCGGTAATGTTTACTGGTCGTTTTTGAGGGATGGGGAGTTTGAGTTGGCGAAGGGCCATATCCGTGGATCGGTCTGCTGCTGGTGAGAAAGGTCAGTTGTAGTAAGATGAGTGTTCTCAAGCAAAACCCTCCGTTCGGTAATTGGTTGTTCTTTGCACATTGGCAGTAGCCCATGCAGGAACACGGTCGGAACGCGCTCACGCCACACAATAGGTGGTGGAATAGGCAGCAGAGGGCCTGTGTGTGACACTATTAAACTTGACCGTGAGTTATGACCGCTCGACCATGTCGTGAGTCGTCCAAAGTCCAGAGTAAGTCACCTGTAAAAAGACAAGCAAACAACAAGTCAGAAGGCCGTCCGACCTCCCACCATTCAGAATGCTTAATGATCAATAATCTCACTTTCCTCAGTGAATCAAACATTCTCATGTTCAGCAGCTAATGGGGATCCATGATAAATACAAATACAAGGGATACTTTGGGATGTTGGCAACAAGGCCCTTTATCTACCTCCCCATAGTCTGTTGAACTTGCTGATACCCTTTTCATGTCTCTGTGTTCAGTATGAATGGAGTTAAGAGGTAGTTTCGCACGCCAATGCTAACTAGCGTTAGCGCAATGACTGGAAGTCTATGGGTGTCTGCTAGCATGCTAATAGATACCCACGTAGTAAGGCCGTGGTAGAGTGATCCAAAGTGATCTGCTGCTGTACATGATGACCAGTCCTTGTCTCTCTCTCTCTCTGTGTGTGTGTGCGTGTGTGTGTGTGTGTGTGTGTGTGTGTGCGTGTGTGTGTGTGTGTGTGTGTGTGTGTGTGTGTGTGTGTGTGTGTGTGTGTGTGTGTGCGTGTGCGTGGTGGGTGCGTGCGTGCGTGTGTGCGCCAGTTTCTGTGGATGCTAACATCCCTCAGAGCAAACCAGATTTAGATGCCCTGTACACAGATTTTAAGTGTCATAAGACCATTTCCCGTCAACAATGGTTTAAGAACCTCTCTTAAGCCAGAAGGCGTTATTATTAATTCAGGTCCCTTCTTTCCGTTGGTGATATTTTACGAAGGTAGATTCACATACATCCCGCTCGAGAAACATTCTACTGTCTTTTTTTTACAATATTCTGAGGTGCTGAGACCTGGGGCTTTTCCTTCTTTAAATCCACCTTTGGACATACCAGTTTATACAATGTGTGAGTAAGAATTTATGCATCCATCAGTGTATGTTCATGTTCCCATCTGGGAGTGAAGTTGATTTATTTCACTTAACAGTTCATATATAATGGGAGGAGTGTTAATTACAGTAGCATAGAATTCCTCAATGACCAATTTAGTCTGTTTGTCTTGTCGAGAGGTAGAAATGTTTAGCCGAGCCGCATTGTCAATAGGGACTTAGCAATGGCTAATAATAGCCCTGTGCTAGAAATGTATTATTCATAGCCTTGGAAATATAAGCAAACGTACTGTATATCCAGGAGTGTAATTAGAAAAATAAGAGAAACAAGAGCTTTCTTTACTATTACCTTTGGCAACATTAAAGGTCTCTCAGGATAGTTTGTTGTCTTGTTATAAATACGCTTAATTGATATTCCGTGGAGATGTTACATTCTTCATACTTGACCATCCTTTGTCAAGAACAGATGTTTGGTATATTTTATGAAATGTTATATGAGATGTTTACTGCGGTCCTGGCGATTGAACCAGCTTGGCTCAGACGTAGACTACTGGGTAGGAGGAGTTCAGGGAGATCATGGCCTTCAAAACGTCAAATAGTTTAGCGTTGTTTCATTGGTTCAGCGTCAGCGTAGTAGCATCGTAGAGGCCAGACTAACTACATCGGTTGGATGATCACTTTTCACCCATTTCAGCAATACATTCTGATAGCTGATTTCACTTCACTCTTTATGACTACAGGCCAGCATGACAGCATCTACAGAGCAGAAAGGCTGCAACTGCTCATTTGGTCGAAAATGAGTTAATGTCATTTTTGCTACATTAAATACATGCTTAATCATGTAGACAAGTATCCTGCCTCTATTGTATAGTGTTTTGGAGAAAATGGGGGTCATGTTTAGCAGTTACTGCATAAAGTTGATGTGAAACCAAGGTAAATAAAAGCACATTTTCTCAGTTCCACGCTATGAGCAGTTACTGCCTTTTTGCTTGGTAGGGCAGAGTAGTCTAATCAACACCAAACTTAACCATGACTAATATCAATTTCAATGTTTTCCACTTAGTCATTCCCAGCATGTGAGCTGCTAGTATGAATCCTCAAATCTGTTTTACTTGTGTTTTTTTTATCTGCTTTTTCGCCCCAATTTCGTGATTACGGTCTTGTCTCGTCGCTGCAACTTCCCAGCGGGATCTATTTTTAAAGACAGTGGATACACAGCCTGACTAGAGAAGATCCAGAGATTTGAGCTGCAGAAAGCTCTCTAGTTTAGTCAGAGATAGACCATTAGGGGTCCACGGCAGACTCCTGATTGAGAAATATCATGATAATAGACAAAGGGACATGGAGAACTTACATGCTCAGTCACTCATTGGATGGCGTAATGAGCGTGTCATAGAAGGGAACATTCCTGTCGGCTAAGTTTCCACACACCATTAAAACAAAACTAAATCTGGAACTTTATCTCTGTCTCAGTATTCAGATAATTTTTCGAGGGAATAATGAGCGAAAGAAGGAAATGATCTCAACCAATACATTATACATTTATTTGTATTTTTTAATTTAACCTTTATTTAACTAGGCAAGTCAGTTAAGAACAAATTATTATTTACAATGACAGCCTAGGAACAGTGGGTTTACTGCCTTGTTCAGGGGCAGAACGACAGGGTTTTACCTTGTCAGCTCGGGGATTTGATCTAGCAACCTTTTGGTTACTGGCCCAACGAGAGAGAGAGACACACACACACACATACACAGAAAGAAGAAAACACACACAGACAGGAGAAAACATACACACATACACACAGAGACAGGAGAAAACACACACACACACACACACACACACACACACACACACACACACACACACACACACACACACACACACACACACACACACACACACACAGACACACACACAGAGAGACAGACAGACAGACAGACAGACAGACAGACAGACTGGGGAAAAAACACACACACACTCACACACAGACAGGAGAAAACACACACACACACAGACAGGAGAAAACACACACACACACAGAGACAGGAGAAAACACACACACACACACTCACACACAGACAGGAGAAAACGCACACACACACAGACAAGGAGAAAACACACACACAGACAGGAGAAAACATACACACACACAGAGACAGGAAAAAAAACACACACACACACACACACACACACAAACACACACACAGAGATGCTAACTGGGGTAAAGAATTGCTCTGCTCATTTCTGTGTTGCAGGATAGATCAGAGAGCTTCAATGCAAGGATAATATCTGCTCACTTGTGCAATAACGAGGCCCGGATGAAGCGGGCATTCATTCATTTATAATCATTATCTTTGTTTAGTTTGGTTTAGTTTGCCTGTTTTTTCCAGGCTAAATTGCATTAAGGGAATAATCTAGAGCTTCAATTGAATAGTCTTCACACCCATTAGTCTTTCCCATCATTAGAGATGAGAGATGCCATGTCAGTTTAGAATTTTTCATTTGTCTCCTCCATTGTAGATGAGACTAAACGTGTACTATATTTTAGAGAAGAACATCTCAGGGAGTTATTTTTTACTCATTTATTAGGGGGTAAACACGTCTCTTTTTGAGCACAGAGCAGATAATACTATTTTACTGGAATAAATCTTTTAGAATTCAGTGCTTTTAGTTATTACTTGTTTTTGCTTATGCAAATTGTTGTGCTTTGCTCATTATACTGAATATCACTTTTTTAAAGTGTATTAAATTATATGACTTACACGATTAAGCCGTAAAAAAACACAACACAATCTATTCAACACTGTTGCACATATGTGGTGGTGGCGCCCAAACCTGGCGGGTGGCTGTTTATTTGGGAGAACTAATGTAAAATACAGTAGGGACAGCGCACTCAGCAGGCACTGGCACCGCTGACAGTCTTGAATATCAACAACCGTGAGTCTAAATAACACAAAGTCAATAAGAAAAATAAGCCTTTTGACAATTCAAAGTGTGCACCCGCATAAAGAGATGCTAATATTATTCGCTCCTTCCTGGCGAATCCTAAAAATGTATTCAGTATGTTAGTGGGAAGATATAATTAGCCGTTTAAAGACAGAACGGACTGCGTCTTATTTTCCTCTATCGTGGCTAGCTGAGTACCGAGAGGACGGCGATGACATTGCCCCTGACAGCCTATTTTTTTGCCGATACGAATCACAATATGAGGCTTAAAGGTAAATGAATGCAGAATCCTTCAGAAAACACTAAAGCCAAGAAGAAACCGCACGTATTACGAGTGAAGGAAACCACGGTGGCAAAGGAATATTTCATTGTGGACTGCACTTCACATTGAATGAATTCACTGCTGCGTCGAACTTCTATAAAACACTCAGAATCAAATGTCCCTGTTTTTAAAGAACAGTTTGATTTAGGTAATCCCGCGATTGGTAACACTCGCCCCTGTTCTGAATGTAACATAGATGGCAACATTGTAAAACACCCAATAAACAGTACACAGACCTCCCAAGGTATCGTAGCTTATCAAGGTCACAGATCATGTTTGATGGATGTTTCTGTTTATTCATGGTCCTTATATCACAGCGGCTGTGCCTTTTTTTCCCCTGCCCTGCTTTATGCAGTAGCTGGTCCCCCGAGGACACAGGGCAGAAACACTCTATTCAGCCACCCTATTGGATTACCGCCTCGTACATGCTATAACAGTAGACCTGCTATTGAGCTCTGTAAACATTGATTTGATGCTGATCCACTGGCCCTTTTCATATCTGGCACAAGTCCTCGTCGTCATTTTTCTGTATGACAAGTGAAGTAAGGGGTGGAAGGGAGGGATGGAGAAAGCGAGAGAGAGAGAGAGAGAGAGAGAGAGAGAGAGAGAGAGAGAAACACTCCCTAAAGGTCTTATTTCAAGGTCTTATTTCATCAGTTTGTTTTTATATCCCTCCACTGTCTTCCTCCCACCATCCCTCCCCTTTTAAATCTCCCCGTCTTGGTTTCTAGCACCTCGTTCGTCAAGGAATCTGTTTTATATTTCATTTTCAAGTCCCAGGCCAGGATAGAGGAGGATCAAATAATCCAGGACTGAAATGGATGATTGAGAAAGAGAGAGAGAGAGAGAGAGAGAGAGAGAGAGAGAGAGAGAGAGAGAGAGAGAGAGCCATGGGACCAAAAAAATATCTCGGAGCTGTTTGTATCAATTAGGGCAGAGACGGTGTCTGACGAAACATCTGTTTTGCAGCATATTGCATTATTCATGTAAAACAGTCAATACACTAAATTCCAAACGGGTTGGAGTGTCGGAGTCACCAGGGCATCGATAACACCACTGAGATGAAATAAAGTAGTTTTACGCTGTTAAATGTATGAATAGGTTTAGACAAGTGGCAGACCCTGTAATTGTAAAGCAATATAACTGCCTCCGGACAGACACCATAGCTGGGCCTCGACTGCATGCTCCCATCATAACACTAGACAGGTGAGAACACAATCGATTTGCAGTTAGGGCCCAAAATAATTGAACACCATACCTTTGGGGAGGATTCTCGAACAAATCTAAATTGGGAACTTCGATGAAATCCAAAGCCTGAAATCCACTGTTGCATCCAACATGGTTACCACTCCTCCTGTTTCAACATATTTGGAAACACATGTTTGGATTAGGATAACCCGTGTCACAAAGTAGTATTATAGTATAGCAGTATCGTAAACATATTCTATGACATGTTATTGGGTTTAGATCCTTACTTAATTTGACTTTACTTAACTCCTTACTTAGGATGTTCATTTGACCAGTATTGTTGTAGAAAAAAGAATCCTGCAGCAACGGGATTTGAACATTTAGTCTTAGTCCGTAATGTTGCTCGATCAGTGGTTGGGCTATTAGCTGGACAAAGGTAGGCTACAGTAGGCTACGGTAGGCTACGTGAATAGTGCAATATAACCGTGTGTTAGTGTGGGCTTTCAATTCATTTATGTAAATCCAGAAGCTCATCTGCATTTCCTGGGAAATCGGCAGCAACAAAAGAGATCAAACAAAGATCCTACACCTGTAGAACCTGTAGAGCACTGACTGCACATTGGTCAACAGATACTGTATGACTGTATGGTTTAATAGAGAATATTCTATACATAGTGGTGTGTTGTCATAAGGCAGTAGTCTTACAGACCGCACTGCATGATGCTGAATGGTGTGGTACTGTCTAACTCTAAGCTGACCTGTAGATAGCATGGTATCGTGCTGTGGTTTTGTTTCTTCCCAGCGGTGACTGACAGAGCTATCCGAGGCAGGCAGCCTGACAGAGGGAGAGGCAGACAGAGAGAAAGACGAAGAGAAGGAGAGGTCGCCCAAGCCAGACACACTGTGTTGGCAGGATAAGCGAATGATAAGCGAGTAAAGAGGGATGAGAGAGGCCAGAGAAAGAAATCATGGGTTATTTAGCGTTAGCATCAAGGAAGGAAACATTGACTGTGGATGGGGAATTACTTGTTGCTACGTCCAAAAAGTTGAGAAGTTTGACCGTTAGTATAGTGAATGTGACATGTAATGAAACTATACAGTCCATATATGGAGAACATACATATATGGAGTGTGTGACGACCCTCTCCTTAACAGTAGGATAGTTACACTGGTGACCAGGAGTGGTGAGGGCTGTGCGGCCTTCATTAAGATTCCCGATTACCCCCTGTACCCCCACTGCCATTGCTACACTGTGTGTGTGAGTGTGTGTGTGCGTGTGCATGTGAGTGCGTGCGTGCGTGCGTGTGAGAGAGAGAGAGAGAGAGAGAGAGAGAGAGAGAGAGAGAGAGAGAGAGAGACAGGGGGACCACCCAGGAGCTGTCAATGTCACAAGCCACAACCCAGGTAATGAACTGGGAGATGAGAGAGTGACAGGCCCAGTTTGGAGAGAAAGAAAAAGGAGGAAGTAGAGTGATGGTAGAGTGAGTGAGAGAGAGAGAGAGAGAGAGAGAGAGAGAGAGAGAGAGAGAGAGAGAGAGAGAGAGAGAGAGAGAGAGATAGCCTCCTGACAGTTGCTAGAGGTCTACCTCACCGACTCCCCCGGGGGTTCCACCAGGGTGACATCCATCGCTGGAAGGACTTTGGAGTTCACAGAGAGAGAGAGGCTCTCAAAGTCCTCCTCCTCTTGCCCCACAACTTGAGCATTGCAGGGAGAGTGGTGTGTACATGTGTGTGTATGTGTGTGTGTGTGTGTGTGTGTGTGTGTGTGTGTGTGTGTGTGTGTGTGTGTGTGTGTGTGTGTGTGTGTGTGTGTGTGTGTGTGTGTGTGCGCCAACTCGTCCACATGTGTGCGTATGTGGTGAGTAGAGTGTAAAGCATCCTCCCCGTTGTGGGAAAGCCAGCCTGACAGCTCTTGACTGTAGAGAGGTGGAAGGGACGTGGGAAGATTGATGACTACAACTTCAGTCGTGGTGTGACAGCTGAGAGGACTGGAGCTGGCAAGGCTGACAAAGATCATCTCCATATGCCACTGTTAGACGCTCACCAAAGGCAGGCAGGCAGACAGGCAGTGGCTGTGACAAGTCAAGCTCCACATACTCTACTGTAAGTGACCAGCATTATTCAGGCTTTACTCAGGGTGATGAGTGTCAGAGTGGGAGAAGGTGCTCTGGGGAAAGTTTAACAGCTGTCCCATGTTATTTTAATGATTAATCCCCAGGCTAGAGGCTGTTTTGGGTGTATACAGTACTGCAGGTCCGTTCCAATAAGCAGTCGTCGTTTTTCAGGTAACAGTAATGGTGTAATGTTGACATTTTTAGATTTGTCAGGCTCAGGGGTAAATGTGTGTGATTCGTTCAAATGAAATTCAATTAAGCAGAATCTCACACACACAAAGCTGTGTGATCGTGTTGAAAACAAAAACTGTTCAGCCACAGATTTTCTTTCATTTATCATGACGTATTACCATTATTGATAGATGGCACACAATTAAATACACAAGTCAAAAGGCTTTGATTGTATTTTCAGATGGGCACCAGAGTTGGTTTAGCTCATTGGGAAAGTTGAGTCAATTCTGATTCCAGAACTTAATGTCTGACCATTGCTCCATTTTATATAAAAGCAGCAAACCTTTGCAAACCAAAACTGTGGGAATCCAACCATGATTTGGTTTCATTGCCACAACAATTGATCTGAGGACACCAGAGTGGGAAAGCGTATGTTTCTGGTAAATAATTCAAGCTTTGTGCCTCTTCCACCACCAAGAAACCTGTAGGTGAACCTTGTTGAACACATACTTCACACTTCCCCAACACACACACACACACACACACACATACACACACGCACGCGCGCGCACACACACACGCACACACACACACACACACACACACACACACATACACACACACACACACACAACATACACACACTCAGACCCCCCTCACCCCTCCACCCCCAACTCCACATCTTGGGAGGCAGGAGGAGAATCAGTAGTAGTACATGATGTGGTCAAACAGCATGACATATGGCTCTGTAGCGCTGTGGGGAGGCTGCAGGCAGTAGGTTGGTCTCCCTCACCAGCCTCTGGGCTGATCAATAGGAACACAACCTTTTACCTGAACACAACCTTTTACCTGAACACAACCTCTTCCCGGAACACAACCTCTTACCTGAACACAACCTTTTACCTGAACACAACCTTTTACCTGAACACAACCTTTTACCGGAACACAACCTTTTACTGGAACACAACCTCTTACCTGAACACAACCTTTTACCTGAACACAACCTTTTACCTGAACACAACCTTTTACCTGAACACAACCTTTTACCTGAACACAACCTTTTACCTGAACACAACCTCTTACCTGAACACAACATTTTACCTGAACACAACCTCTTACCTGAACACAACCTTTTACCTGAACACAACCTTTTACCTGAACCCAACCTCTTACCTGAACACAACCTTTTACCTGAACACAACCTCTTACCTGAACACAACATTTTACCTGAACACAACCTCTTACCTGAACACAACCTTTTACCTGAACACAACCTTTAATCTGAACATAACCTCTTACCTGAACATAACCTCTTACTCTTACTCTCTCTCTCTCTATCTTTTTTTGCTATTGGATTAAATGGTATTTAAAATGACTAAATGGTGAGCCCGTCATTATCTGATGTATTGTGACTAAGCTGAATGTTCTCATGGTATTTCACAGGGGTGAAAGGCATGTTAAACCCCCAATGAATGCACAATCAAAGGTTCTGAATGTAAGACAGGGGGCAATTACAAGTGTTATCAGTTTAGAGTTTTGTACTTAGAGTTTTGAAAATATACCACTTACATCTGAAAATGTGTCCAAAGTGATTGAACAAAACTGTAATAATCTCTAAACGCCTCTCTGTCAAATTTCAATAAAATGTAGCGAGAGGAACCAGGCTCTGAATGTCCCCTGCAGCCCTTCTTACATCAGCAATGTCACAAAGTGCTTATACAGAAACCCAGCCTAAAATCATAAACAGCAAGCAATGCAGATGTAGAAGCACGGTGGCTAGGAAAAACTCCCTAGAAAGGCATGAACCTACGAAGAAACCTAGAGTGGAACCAAGCTCTGAGGTGTGGCCAGTCCGCTTCTGGCTGTGTGATTGCGATGCGACTTACTCTTGTTAAAATGTGTTTGTAACCACTAGTGTGTGTGTGTGTGTGTGTGTGTGTGTGTGTGGACAAGATATTGCGGATTAGGTATAATGTACATGAAGCACCAAATGTATTCTAATTAGTTGGCAATATCAACATGTTTGTAAATGTATAGTCCCTCTCATGAGTGATTACAGAGTAGATGTATTCACTCTACATCCCTCAGGATACGTTGAGTTATTCATATATTTATTTAACCAGGCAAATATGAAATATATAGAAAACTCATTTACAAGCAAACCCCAGACATACCTGCAAACCATATTAATTAATTTGAGTGTATTTCACTAACCACAGATACGGAGAACACATAATGTACATTATTTATAATGCAGCGCTAACACTAAACATTTGTAGTTTTCTAATGAAATATGACCTCATTCACGTTCAAAGACTCCAGTCATGTACATTGTGAATTCTAATTTGTATTACAGACCCAAGCATTCACTTTAGATTGATATACATTAATGTTGCCTGCGAGCTTGTTCTAATATGGATGACATTGATGAGAATCTCAACATGTTGTACACTAGGACGTGTACATTTGAATGATTATCTGTACGTTGGAATTAAACAAGAATTCATGATTTGTTTTGATAATAAATAAAAAAGTTCAATCATAAATAAAAATGTAGTGCAGCCAGAAACTATTGACAAATTATCGAACATTTTTATAAACATGAAAATAATTTTTCACTGTCAATTTACAGTTGGCAAAAGCGCTTCAGATTCATATATAATGTTGGGAGAGTTGGAGAAAAGAGCCAATTTGTTTTCTTTCATGAGTAGAACGCTCTCGTGTACAGTATTCACACGAATGATCAATCTTTCCCATGCAACTCTGCTCTCTCAGGTCTAGAGGTATTGCGCCTGAGGAGTGAGAACCACTGCTTCTAAATATTAGTGCCGCGGGTGAGATTGTTTGACCACCGGCGATATCCTAATGCTGATATATTCTTCAAATTACAGTCAGCAGACTAACCCACCTCGTTAAAAAGGGTCTTGAGCCCTAGCCGAGCGAGCACCTTATGAATAAACAATGAATAAAAAATAAGAGCATTATAAAAGAGTATGCCAACAATAATCCCTGTTTCGACTGAGCTCTCCTGGTCGGGGCTTTCAATTGTCCCAACAGACTCAAAATTAGAAAAATCAGAGAAGTAGAAATTGAATTATAAGTTCTCTGACTTTTGTTTCGTGGATATATTGCATGTGATACACTAAAAGGGGAAATATGCATCTCAAGCGACATCTACATTTCATATCATTATCTCGTCAACCCTTACCTCCGTGCCAGAGCAAAACTACTCAGCACAGTTCAGCGACTTCTCAACGAGACAAGGGAGGAAAACTTTTGAAAAGCATTAAAAGAGGACCTGCAATTTTATTCTGTTAGCGAGAAAAAGCCTCATTTGGAGGCATGAAGCACCTCAAAAACGCCCTCACCAGTCAAAATCACCCGTGGGGGACTATTTCACTATTTCTTTCCTTCTCCTCAGTTCCCAACCAATGAATACAAATACTTCCCATTTACATAGGGCCAATGTCTGCTCCTTCCCCTAGAATGCATCTCTTTGTCACAGAGCAGCTCGCCACAGACGTTTAATCAATTGGATTACCATCGGCACTGGAGCTGGGAGCACTGCCTTGACATCTCTCTCATGTACACACACACAGGTGCACACACGCACACGCACACGCACACACACACACACACACACACACACACACACACACACACACACACACACACACACAGAGGAACGAACACACACACCTGCGTGTACGCACAAATGGTCACACGCACGCACACACACACACTCACACACACCATTGTCACCTTTTCTCTCTCGTGTCCTCCCAGTCAGTTTTTTTTCTCCCGGTGCTACAGAGCAGAGGTAACCTAACTGTTTATACCGGATCATCTGCGTAATCCAGCCAGCTCTGCCAAATTACACCCTTTTCCTCCAGACTCCAGACCGCCTGGGTGTGGGGCTGTAGGGTGAGGGGGGAGTCAGTCCCTTCACCTTTCTCTCTCCACCTCACCTCTCCTTTCTCCCTCAACTCTCCTTTCTCTCTCACCTCACTTGTCCTTTCTCTCTCCCCCTCACCTCTCCTATCTCTCTCCCACTCACCTCTCCTCTTTCTCTCTCCCACTCACCTCTCCTTTCTCTCTCACCTCACTTGTCCTTTCTCTCTCTCCTCACCTCTCCTATCTCTCTCCCTCTCACCTCTCCCTTTTCTATCCCCTTCACCTCTCTCTCTCTCGCCATAATTTCTTCCACATGTCAGGGCACAGTCGACTCACCTCTCTCTCCCTGGCACCTCATTTAGCCACTGTGGAGGGTTTTAGTAGTATTTTTTTAGCCTCATCTCCACCACACCTCACACTGAAATGAGGGCTGGGGAGGTATTTCACAAGTAGCTCTGCTCCGAATATGAGAGGAGGTGCATGCATGTGTGATTGCTTGGCACTCTTATTTTTGCTTACTGTATGTGCAATCATCGCCAAACGCCAAAGGAAAAGTTTATTCTTTCTTTGCTGACTTGGAGGTTTTTCAACAGCTCATGGTACATTGTGAATATACGAAAGCATTTGACATAATGGTAAAATAGAGGTCTGAGTAAAGTAGATAAACAGTAGCATTAACTATATAGTTAAAATACATCTGAATGACTTTAGGTTAACTGAACTGTGTGTTTCTATCTTCATAAAACAGTTGAATTTTCACTCACAGTGGATCTCAAATAGAATAGACGTAGTCACCGGTGGACGTTCTCGCTATCAAATAGAAACGGCTTCAAACTTTTAACCAGTATCTTCACATGGAGATTCATGCAGTGGTTCATACAGTGGACCCCTCCTGTCTCAGCCTCCAGTATTTATGCTGCAGTACTTTATGTGTCTGGGGGCTAGGGGTCAGTTTGTTATATCTGGAGTACTTCTCCTGTCTTATCGGTGTCCTGTGTGAATTTAAGTATGCTCTCTCTAATTCTCTCTTTCTTTCTCTCTTTCTTTCTCTCTCTCGGAGGACCTGAGCCGTAGGACCATGCCTCAGGACTACCTGGCATGATGACTTCTTGCTGTCCCCAGTCCACCTGGCCGTGCTGCTGCTCCAGTTTCAACTGTTCTGCCTGCGGCAATGGAATCCTGACCTGTTCACCGGACGTGCTACCTGTCCCAGACCTATTATTTGACCATGCTGGTCATTTATGAACATTTGAACATCTTGGCCATGTTCTGTTATAATCTCCACCCGGCACAGCCAGAAGAGGACTGGCCACCCCTCGTAGTCTGGTTCCTCTCTAGGTTTCTTCCTAGGTTTTGGCCTTTCTAGGGAGTTTTTCCTAGCCACCGTGCTTCTACACCTGCATTGCTTGCTGTTTGGGGTTTTAGGCTGGGTTTATGTACAGCACTTTGAGATATCAGCTGATGTACGAAGGGCTATATGGATACGTTTGATTTGATTCCACGTCGTGTTCTGGAGTTGTTTACCGGCTGTGGACTTTAGCTGTGTGGAGAGGAGGAGAGGAGGAGATGAACATTTTTTTTTTTGCTCTCTCCGTCCCCTGGCTCTGAACTGAACACAAACAAGTGAGAAGCCAAACCAGAGTCAAACCTGGCTATAGGGGATACAATAGTAAAGAATATTTGCTGTGTTTTAAGGTGGATATGAGGATAAAGATGCCCCTCTGGAAGAAAATACTAGCAGGTCTCGAAATAGCCTTGGAAACACTGAGGCGAAATTACACCTTCAAACCGTTCTATAAATCTATCTTATCCGAAAAGTTTTGCAGAGACATTGTTCACTTACAAAGTAAAAAGTGAACATTGAAGGGTAAATATTGATATAGTCTATGGTGGTACCAGGTAGATAAATATAGATATAGTCTTTGGTGGTACCAGGTAGATAAATATAGATATAGTCTATGGTGGTACCAGGTAGATAGATATTGATATAGTCTATGGTGGTACCAGGTAGATAAATATAGATATAGTCTTTGGTGGTACCAGGTAGATAAATATAGATATAGTCTATGGTGGTACCAGGTAGATAAATATAGATATAGTCTATGGTGGTACCAGGTAGATACATATAGATATAGTCTATGATGGTACCAGGTAGATACATATAGATATAGTCTATGGTGGTACCAGGTAGATAAATATAGATATAGTCTATGGTGGTACCAGCTAGATACACATAGATATAGTCTATGGTGGTACCAGGTAGATACATATAGATATAGTCTATGGTGGTACCAGGTAGATACATATAGATATAGTCTATGGTGGTACCAGGTAGATACATATTGATATAGTCTATGGTGGTACCAGGTAGATACATATAGATATAGTCTATGGTGGTACCAGGTAGATAAATATAGATATAGTCTATGGTGGTACCAGGTAGATACATATAGATATAGTCTATGGTGGTACCAGGTAGATACATATAGATATAGTCTATGGTGGTACCAGGTAGATAAATATAGATATAGTCTATGGTGGTACCAGGTAGATACATATTGATATAGTCTATGGTGGTACCAGGTAGATACATATTGATATAGTCTATGGTGGTACCAGGTAGATACATATAGATATAGTCTATTGTGGTACCAGGTAGATAAATATAGATATAGTCTATTGTGGTACCAGGTAGATAGATATAGATATAGTCTATGGTGGTACCAGGTAGATAGATATAGATATAGTCTATGGTGGTACCAGGTAGATACATATTGATATAGTCTATGGTGGTACCAGGTAGATAGATATTGATATAGTCTATGGTGGTACCAGGTAGATACATATAGATATAGTCTATGGTGGTACCAGGTAGATAGATATAGATATAGTCTATGGTGGTACCAGGTAGATACATATTGATATAGTCTATTGTGGTACCAGGTAGATAAATATAGATATAGTCTATGGTGGTACCAGGTAGATAGATATAGATATAGTCTATGGTGGTACCAGGTAGATACATATTGATATAGTCTATGGTGGTACCAGGTAGATACATATAGATATAGTCTATGGTGGTACCAGGTAGATACATATAGATATAGTCTATTGTGGTACCAGGTAGATAGATATAGATATAGTCTATGGTGGTACCAGGTAGATACATATAGATATAGTCTATGGTGGTACCAGGTAGATACATATAGATATAGTCTATGGTGGTACCAGGTAGATAAATATAGATATAGTCTATGGTGGTACCAGGTAGATACATATAGATATAGTCTATTGTGTTGCCAGGTGTTGATGATGTATGGATTTGTAATCCTGATTTATCAATTATGAAAGCATCTGTCTGGACAATGTTACCTACCTGTGCGTATTTTACCCATGGGATTTAATTAGTTTGTGTATGGAATATTTATAAACCACATATTAATATTGTAAAGTCACATTTGAATGTCAATTTGCCTTGAAGTAGTTCATTTTAATGCCTTAATTCATTATTTGAAGAGCAAGAGCATGGCCTTCTGGTGGACAGATTCTGCATCGTTATTATTAAACATGAACAAACTCCCATCAAACTAAGGAAGCCATAGTTCACCAAGTTCACCAATATTGCAAATACAAAACTAACTGACAGAATCAAGAAAGTATAGTTCTTATCAATCTCTATCATTCTCCCGTCCTCTTGACACATTGCAATAAAGCTGTGACCTTTCAATTTCACCGTGGTGCCAGCGCCCGGATGTGAGTTATAACCCCCTGATCTGGGTCAACGATAGGGAAGCGCCATTGCTCTGCTATCCATTCATCAGGCCTGCATACACTTACCATCAATCAGGGCAAATGATATTTGGAATTACTGCACACGGACGGAGCGCAAGAGGGATTTCTCTCTCTTGTGATGATAAGGTCTGACAGACAGCCGTTTAATAGCTGGCGTTTTAGTTTTACTTTACATTGAAGCGCGCGTGTGTGTGTGTGTGTGTGTGTGTGTGTGTTGTTTGAAATTGCTGTCTATTCCCACGCAGTGGGGGGAGTTAGCTAGCTACATTAGGTGGTCTCGTTTTGTGTTGTATGGCCCAATTTATGTTGTTGATTTTTTGAAAATGTACAGAGTCCCCACGCTCCTCATTTGGCTCAAACTGCCTAACATATCTACCTCTGGCTGTGAATTGTGAATGTTACCACTAAGGAATGAAGCATTGTAATAGAAAGGTCATAACAACCAACTGAGAAGAACAGAGATAGATTTTCTCTCTCTGCCACCATCTCCGAGGCATTCTCCACTCTCTGTCTCTCTCTCTGTCTCTCTCTCTCTCTCTCTCTCTCTCTCTGTCTCTCTGTCTCACTCACTCACTCTCTCTCTCTCTCTCTCTCTCTCTCTCTCTCTCTCTCTGTCTCTCTCTCTCTCTCTCTCTCTCTATGTCTCTCTCTCTCTCTCTCTCTCTCTCTCTCTCTCTCTCTCTCTCTCTCTCTCTCTCTCTCAATTCAATTCAATTCAATTCAATTCAAAGGGCTTTATTGGCATGGGAAACATGTTTACATTGCCAAAGCCAATGGAATACACAGTAAACAAGGGAAATAAACAATCAGTAAACATTACATTGACAAACTTCTGTAAAGAATAGACATTTCAAATGTTATTATTGGCTATGTACATTTTATTGGCTATTGGCTATGTACATTTTTGTAACAATGTGAAAATAGTTGAAGTATGAAAGGGGAAAAAATCAACAGATAAATATAGGTTGTATTTAGAATGTTGTTTGTGCTCCAGTGGTTGTCATTTTCTCATGGCAACGGGCCACACATCTTGCTGCTGCTGTGACTGCACACTGCGGTATTTCACCTAACATTTATGGGAGTTTATCAATGTTTGATTTGTTTTCAAATTCTTTGTGGGTCTGTGTGATCTGTGGGAAATGTGTGTCTCTAATGTGGTCATACATTTGGTTAGGAAATAGCTCAATTTCCACCTCATTTTGTGGATAGTTGGCACATAGCCTTCTTTTCTGCCTACGGGCAGAATAGCAAGGCTATGTTCACTGAGTCTGTACATAGTCAAGGATTTCCTTCATTTGGGGTCAGCCTCAGTGCTCAGGTATTCTGCCACTGTGTACTCTCTGTTTAGGGCCAGATAGCATTCTAGTTGCTCTGTGTTTTGGTTGGTTCTTTCCAGTGTGTCAACTAGTTATTGTCTGCATTCTCATAATTTGGTTGGTCTAAATGTGTTTCTGTCCAGATCCAGCTCTTTTCTGGATGTAGATATCTAGAGGGTATAGTCATGATCCTGCTTTGCATGTGTTGTTTAGGGTTTTGTGTTGTAAGCAAATTATATTTTGGCAGAATTCTGTGCTTGTCCCATTTCGTGAATTCTTGGTTGGTGAGTGGACAACAGACCTTACAACCATAGAGGGCAATGGGTTTAATAACTGATTGAAGTATTTTTAGCCAGATCCTAATTGGGATGTTGAGTTTTATGTTCCCTTCTCCCTCTCTCCCCCTCTCCCTCTTTCCGCGCCTGTGTCAGCTTCTTCCAACTCCACTAAATCACTGGTTCTCAGGTGAGTGGAGAAGGGAGAGGGTGTTAATTATTATCCTCTATATCTCCTCCATCCATCCTCCTGTCCTCATATTGCACTCCTCTCCTCCCTCAATCCATCCTGGTGTGAACCAGTGGAGAGGGGATGTTCTGCGGGCGGTTGGGCGGACAACCCTCCCCCCTCACCTCCCTTCTCCTTTGCCCTCAACCTCTCACTCCCTCTGGACCAGGTTAACTTGATCTCTCTCTCTCTCCTCTCATTTCTCTCTCGTTCTGTGTCTGCGTCTTTCTCTCTCTCAACACACTATTTCTCTAACACTACAAGATGGCAGAGATTGTGCTTGTTAGTGTCAGCCAAAACTGGATTTCAGTTTTTCTTTCTGTTACGACCCTTCTATGGTGATGTGGTGGAGCGGTTTCTGTTACGACCCCTCTATGGCGAGGTGGCAGAGCGGTTTCTGATACGACCCTTCTATGGCGAGGCGGCGGAGCGGTTTCTGTTACGACCCTTCTATGGCGAGGCGGCGGAGCGATTTCTGATACAACCCTTCTATGGCGAGGCGGCGGAGCGGTTTCTGATACGACCCTTCTATGGCGAGGTGGCAGAGCGGTTTCTGTTACGACCCTTCTATGGCGAGGTGGCAGAGCGGTTTCTGTTACGACCCTTCTATGGCGAGGCGGCGGAGCGATTTCTGATACGACCCTTCTATGGCGAGGCGGCGGAGCGGTTTCTGATACGACCCTTCTATGGCGAGGTGGCAGAGCGGTTTCTGATACGACCCTTCTATGGCGAGGCGGCGGAGCGGTTTCTGTTGCGACCCTTCTATGGCGAGGCGGCGGAGCGATTTCTGTTACGACCCTTCTATGGCGAGGCGGCGGAGCGGTTTCTGTTACGACCCTTCTATGGCGAGACGGCGGAGCGGTTTCTGTTGCGACCCTTCTATGGCGAGGCGGCGGAGCGATTTCTGTTACGACCCTTCTATGGCGAGGCGGCGGAGCGGTTTCTGTTACGACCCTTCTATGGCGAGACGGTCGGAGCGGTTTCTGTTACAACCCTTCTATGGCGAGACGGTCGGAGCGGTTTCTGATACAACCCTTCTATGGCGAGGCGGTCGGAGCGGTTTCTGTTACGACCCTTCTATGGCGAGACGGTCGGAGCGGTTTCTGATACAACCCTTCTATGGCGAGGCGGTCGGAGCGGTTTCTGTTACGACCCTTCTATGGCGAGGCGGTCGGAGCGGTTTCTGTTACGACCCTTCTATGGCGAGGCGGTCGGAGCGGTTTCTGTTGCGACCCTTCTATGGCGAGGCGGCGGAGCGATTTCTGTTACGACCCTTCTATGGCGAGGCGGTCGGAGCGGTTTCTGTTACGACCCTTCTATGGCGAGGCGGTCGGAGCGGTTTCTGTTACGACCCTTCTATGGCGAGGCGGCGGAGCGGTTTCTGTTACAACCCTTCTATGGCGAGGCGGCGAAGCTGTTTTAGGTTCAACGGGTACAACAAGGACATGAGGGGTTCATCCCACACTTTGTTTGTTTTATTGTATGGGAAATTTACTTGGAAAGCACAACATACTGAGTATTCAAGCATTCAAGTACAGTATGTACTGGTGCCTTGAAGCATACAAGTGGAGCTACATTAGGGGCTAGCTATACTCTTCCCAACGTACACATTGAACGTGTACCTCTGTGAGAAGATTCCACGGCTCGATTGGTTAACAAGCTGCGTGCTCTTTGGTGTCTTCATATGACACAGAATCATATGACATAGGACATGTAGACCTGAGATGCCTGAGGCTCAGTCATAACCGCAGGAAGTAGAAGTGCTGAGGGTGTTGCATCACCCCCCTGATTTTTAAAAATATTTTTATTATTATTATTCGTTTTGGGGGGGGGGGATTGATTTCCCTCACAAAAGTAGTGCACTGGGTCTTTACTAGTCCTGTATTTGTGGACCGATACAGCCGTCTGTAGTGAAGTCAGCATTTTTTAAAACATCTTTGCCCCCCCCCCCTCATCGAAGAAAAATGCAGCACCCCAACCCCCAAACATGTTTGTGCACCTATGGGCTCAGTAAGAATGATCTATTGTCTGGAACCAACACACTGTGACAGTTAGAGGTGTCTTGGAGAGCAGATGAGCAGACTTCAGTCAGAATCACACAGATTAATACAGCAGAGAGGACTTCAATGAGTGTCTATACAGAGATGACAACTGACACCTTGTTTATGGACATACGTGCATGCTAACCTGTACACACTCACATCTGACTACTTGATGTGGATCCGCAGTGAAACCTGCACAAACACACATCCCCTTGGACACCTGTCCATCCTAGAGAGGTTAGCTGGTGTTGCGAAAGTTGTTGTCTTGAATCACTCACTTTTCAAATCCCAAGAACTCCTACTGTCGGAAAGTCCTCACACGTGACATCCATGTCCATTCTGTCAGATTTGCGCAGCATTAGTCCAACACTGTCCAAAATCCCGATCTACATAATGCCAGTAAGCCGATCACCCATCGAGCAAGTGGGAAAGAGAGAGAGAGAGACAGGGGCTGCTCTGTTGATCCAGGCCCTTTGTAGAAACTTGTCAGGATGATCTTCTTCTGTCATACAGGACAGGCAGCCATGGCCCAGGAACCTGTCATCTCCCGCTCCCCGCTCCTCTCCTCTCCGCTTCTTAGCCTTTCTTTAGAGAGGGAAAAACAGCCCGAACAGCCGTATCTCTGACAAGTGCTTTATGTCTTCTTCTTAAGATACAAAATGTTGCTGCCAATCCATCTGTTTCTAGTATCTCCAGACAGACATCTATGCAACTAAACAGATGGACTGATGGTGCTTGATAGTTTCTGGCCCACTTCAAAAGCTTTGTTGGTTAAGTTTGCGATGTTCCTTTAAAATGTTGCAACATATTCTATACTCATATTTCTATAGATGTTTTGACCCAATTTAAATGTCATTCTAACTGTAATCTTACCTCCACATTTGAATGAGGTAGAAGCACAAAAGGATCCTAAGAACAAATAAAGTGTTATTATGTATACTGTACTCGTTGTTTTTATCATCCTTGGCTTGAAAGCCACATCCAGTCGGAGGTTGTGAGTGTGTACGTCAGGGCACCAGAAACCAATTTGAAAAATGTCCAGGACGGTGAATTGAAAACCAGAGGATAAGAGAAGCAAGATATCAAACAGAGTATTTATTCTGACCATCACACAATCCGTGACACAATAGAAAGTCATTTTTACTTTCAGAAAACCACATTACGGCGCCGGGTCGAAAAACCATTTATCATAAGTAGTTTGTGAGTTTTAGTATGAAAAGCACATATTTTATGAGACTCTGCGTCCATCCAACACATCAGAGTTTGATATGACATTGTACTATCAGAAATACAGGAAGGCGTTTGACTGTTTGTGGTATTATGGGGGATTTTCTGCTATTGTAGGGTTGTCTATGGTAGTTACGTGTTTCTTTGTTTGTGGAGTTGTTTCTGGTGTTTTGGGGTTGTTTAGATTTGTTTCTGGTATTTTGGGGTTGTTTGAAGTTGTTTCTGGTATTTCTGGGTTGTTTGAAGTTGTTTCTGGCATTTTGGGGTTGTTTGGAGTTGTTTCTGGTATTTTGGGGTTGTTTTGAAGTTGTTTCTGGTATTTTGGGGTTGTTTGGGATTGTTTTTGGTATTTTGGGGTTGTTTAGAGTTGTTCCTGGAATTTTGGGATTGTTTGGAGTTGTATCTGGTATTTTGAGATTGTTTAGAGTTGTTTCTGGTATTTTGGGGTTGTTTGGAGTTGCATCTGGTATTTTGGGGTTGTTTAGAGTTGTTTCTGGTATTTTGGGGTTGTTTGGAGTTGTTTCTGGTATTTTGGGGTTGTTTAGAGTTGTTTCTGGTATTTTGGGATTGTTTGAAGTTGTTTCTGGTATTTTGGGGTTGATTGAAGTTGTTTCTGGTATTTCTGGGTTGTTTGAAGTTGTTTCTGGTGTTTTGTGGTTGTTTGGAGTTGTTTCTGGTATTTTGGGGTTGTTTGGAGTTGTTTCTGGTATTTTGGGTTTGTTTAGATTTGTTTCTGGTATTTTGGGGTTGTTTAGAGCTGTTTCTGGTATTTTGGGGTTGTTTGGAGTTGTTTCTTGTATTTTGGGGTTGTTTGGAAGTTGTTTCTGGTATTTTGGGGTTGTTTGGAGTTGTTTCTGGTATTTTGGGGTTGTTTAGAGTTGTTCCTGGTATTTTGGGGTTGTTTGGAGTTGTTTCTGGTATTTTGGGGTTGTTTGGAGTTGTTTCTGGTATTTTAGGGTTGTTTAGAGTTGTTTCTGGTATGTTGGGGTTGTTTAGAGTTGTTTCTGGTATTTTGGGGTCGTTTAGAGTTGTTTCTGGTATTTTGGGGTTGTTTGGAGTTGTTTCTGGTATTTTGGGGTTGTTTAGAGTTGTTCCTGGTATTTTGGGGTTGTTTGGAGTTGTTTCTGGTATTTTGGGGTTGTTTGGAGTTGTTTCTGGTATTTTGGGGTTGTTTAGAGTTGTTTCTGGTATGTTGGGGTTGTTTATAGTTGTTTCTGGTATTTTGGGGTCGTTTAGAGTTGTTTCTGGTATTTCTGGGTTGTTTGAAGTTGTTTCTGGTATTTTGGGGTTGTTTGGAGTTGTTTCTGGTATTTTGGGGTTGTTTGAAGTTGTTTCTGGTATTTGGGGGTTGTTTGGAGTTGTTTCTGGTATTTTGGGTTTGTTTGGAGTTGTTTCTGGTATTTGGGGGTTGTTTGGAGTTGTTTCTGGTATTTTGGGTTTGTTTGGAGTTGTTTCTGGTATTTTGGGGTTGTTTGGAGTTGTTTCTGGTATTTTGGGGTTGTTTCATGAGGTGGTTTTATGAACAAGTAACATCACCATGCAGAAGTTAATTGGACTGTTTTGCAGCCAGTTGCAAGTTTCCACTCTATCTGGCTTGTTAGCTTTGGTTTGTTTCTGTTCTGTTTTGTCTGGTTGTATTATCAATAGTGCATTACCTAAGTGCATAGACTTGATGTTACAAGCCCGGATTAAATAAAACATATTTATTTTTCGTAAAGGGCACCAACCTTTTTCTTTATTCCTCTACTTTAGCAATAAAATATTCAATAAAACTCCAAATGCAGCTGCATAGTCCAGTATTGGATAAACCAACACAGAGCTTGAAGACAATGATTGAGGTATGTTCACTTCACTACGTGGGGTATTGTGGTCTTTATATGTTGCTAGACTGCACATGGATGGATTCAGTTAAGGAACAATCTAGAAAGCCATCAAGTTGTGGTCTCCTTTTTATGATCTCCCTCATCAAGCTGTGTGGTTTCATTTAGTTTGACTTCCAATTTAGCCAGCTCGATTTTATCCTCAAACTCACAAAATGGCCGACAGCAGGGGGTCTTCCTCATTTCGAATTTGGTCTGATATGGGATGAGATGGAATCATTTTGATGGAAGGATGGGGGATGGAGAGATACTCAAAAGGAAATATTAATTAGGTTAATAAAAGGCACCAGTGGGGATCTGAAAAACAGACTCGCTCCACCAATCATCTTATCACTTCCTGCCTAGCCAAAACCCAGACTAGCGTGCCATCCAATCCATCGGCCAAGCATCACTGAAGAAGAGACAAGAAGGCCATGTTTATTCAAACTCTCTCCTTCCTTCTCCACATCGATATCTGAGAGACATCATATCATGCATTTCATTTTATTGTGACGAGGGGCCGTGCTCGGCTTGCTTGGGCTTGGCTTTTCACACTAACTGTCAAAACCCAAACAAGTTCACTCTTTTCTCAATCTCAGGAGTCAGCTGTAAACCAATCCCCCCAACATTATTCTTTGCTCATTTGCATGTGTGTTGACTTCATCAGTATTAGGCAGTAAAACTCCCGTCAAGCAGAGTAAATCAGTGTGCTGGACAGGTTACAGGCTGATGTCTGAGGATACCGGAGCGGGGGGGAAACACTCTGTCAGAACGCCAGGGATGATTAAAGAAGCCCGATGCTGCTCGATGGGTCTCAGACAGACTTCCATAATAATGTTAACTATTTGAGGTTTTCCATCTTGTGTGTGTGTGTGTGTGTGTGTGTGTGTGTAGGCCTACATTTATATGTTACAAGTGTACCCAGGTCAAGAGTTCATGCAATCATGTGTCTCATGTAAATTTACCCTGTTCCCTCAGACCTGTGTACATTACTTTCACAGATGAATCAATTGAGTCCCACCAATACTTTCTGACTGTGGAAGATAAACATCATAAACAGATCAATATGTCATCTTTTTTAATTTTTTTTACTTAGCCTTTATTTAACTAGGCAAGTCCATTAAGAACAAATTCTTATTTACAATGACGTCCTACCCCGGGCCAAACCCGGACGACGCTGGGCCAATTGTGCACCGCCCTATGGGACTCCCAATCACGGCCGGATATGATACAGCCTGGAAGTGTGAACTACTTACTATTGTAGAGGATTTGCACGGCTTTGCACACTGTTACCTCGAAGGTGGCTGAACTGAATCCAGTGTTAGGCTAGGGCTTTTTTTACTCTCTTGGCAACCCCACGTTGATCAAACTTGCGATTGGCTGGGAAGGATATGGTTCAGACTCTCACTTCCACTTTTTCTTACTGGCAATAGCATTGTTGTCATCCTCAAAAATGTCACTCATTCCACTTTTTGCGTTTACTTATTCAAAGAACTGTTTGTCCAATAGTAAGTATTGCCTTTTCTTTGCTTCTAGAATGCTCTGCTGTGTAACATGATTCTAACATGCTCTGTATACTGGCCAGGGGTGGTGAATGAACCTGTCACGGGAACCCATTTGTGAGTTAGAAGTAGCAGCATCAGTTGAGGCCCTCACACAGTTGGAGAGGAAATCATTAATTTGCCTGTTAAACAAACCTGCTAAAATTGACTGATACTGTGTCCGATATAATTGCCTGACATCGAGCGCAATTAGGTTTGGTAAACTAAACTGAACGTATTCAGACGGGATTAACCAGGCTATAGCATGGATGCCTGTTGATATCCACATACAGACAGGACATGTCACAACATAGCCAGGGTGGCAGGCCAATCACTGAGGTGAGGTGGAGTTGACAGTGAGAAACTTGACTTTGCAATCGTAATCAAACATCAACAGCATGAACAGACAGAGCCACAAGTAAACACATTTATCAAATCTCTCTTTATTTTATATTAATTGCATCTTTTACATTTTTTTTTTTTTACATCCATTACTGAGGTAAACAATCTGTCAACCATTTCCATTTTCTGTGTTTACAGTGCAAGCTAATCTCTAATTAGGACAGACAATAATGAAGTGTCTGTATTGTTCAGTGGAAGACGTCTGTAACGTCTTACCCTCGATGTTTACTGACTTACCAGTAGTTTGATGGGCAACAGGCAACATAATGAATAATCTGTCTGGACAATGATTGTCTACAAATGAACAGGCCTGTCAAGTGATGGACTAACTACTGTACTGTAGCTATTCAGATAATAACTGAGCATTCAGTGTAAACTGTAGCCACTCTTCTTTCATTATACCCTTGATATAATATTCTGTGTTAGATCAGTTCGCTCATTCTTTCTACACGGGAAGTGTTAGAATGTCATTATAATATTTTCAGTTAAAACAAAACCGCAGGGGGAAGGGAAAAAAATCACTGTTGTTCTTGGTATGTGTGTGTGTGTGTACATGTGTGTGCGTGTGCGTGCCTGTACTTTCTGCGTGTGTGTTTGCGTGTCTGCACAGTTGAAACGGACTGCTGATCATCACTCCCAGCTGAAGGAAACATGGTGACATTGTGACACGTCCATCTGTATTTCTATGCCTCTGCAGACAACGCTGTGAGTCAACACTGATGTCCAGAATAATACTTCAAACACCCGTAACATTTATCTACTGTGGCCCCGAAAAGCTTCAGCTATCAACAGTATTTATTTATAGTGGCTCATAGCCTGTCACGCCCTGGCCATAGAGAGGCTTTTACTCTCTATGTTGGTTAGGCCAGGGTGTGACTAGGGTGGGCATTCTATGTTCATTTTCTATGTTTTCTATTTCTTTGTTGTTTGGCCGGGTGTGGTTCTCAATCAGAGGCAGCTGTCTATCGTTGTCTCTGATTGAGAACCATACTTAGGTAGCCTTTTCCCACTGGGTTTTTGTGGGTAGTTCATTTCTGTTTAGTGTTATTCACCTTGCAGGACTGTTTTGGTTTTTCCTTTTTGTTGTTTTGTTTATTCAGTGTTCAGTTCATTTATTAAAGATGAACACGTACCCTGCTGCATTTTGGTCCGATGATTCCTCCTCCTCCTCCTCCTCCTCTTCTTCTGATGAAAGCCGTTACAGAACTACCCACCACAAATGGACCAAGCAGCGGGGTAACAGGGGAGCAGAAAGTGTTGGACTCATGGACATGGGAGGAGATATTGGACGGCAAGGGACCCTGTGCACTGGCTGGGGAATAAGAACTGGAGGCAGCTAAAGCTGAGCGGCGGCGATATGAGGTAAGGCAGCGCTACAGGCACGAGAGGCAGCCCCCCGTAAAAAAAATGGGGGAGGGGGCACACGGGGAGATTGGCGGAGTCAGGCGAGAGAGCTGAGCCAACTCCCCGTGCTTACCGGAAGCAGCGTGGTGCTGGTCAGGCACCGTGTTATGCGATGAAGCGCACAGTGTCTCCAGTATGCGTTCATAACCTGGAGTGCTATATGCCAACCCCCCGCAAGTGCCATGCGAGAGTGGGTATCCAGCCAGGGCGGATTGTGCCAGCTCAGCGCGTTTGGTCTCCGGTGCGCCGGTTCGGTCCAGGGCATCCTGCACCGTCTCTGCGTACTGTGTCTCCAGGGCGTTGGGAGGGTTCAGTTCGCCCTATGCCTGCGCTCCGCTCATGCCAGTGCGAATGTGGGCATTGAGCCTGAGGGAGAGGTGCGATTGGTATGCTCCAGATCTCCAGTGCTCCCCCACAGCCCGGTTCAACCTGTGCCTGCACTCTGGATGGTTCAGGCTAAAGTGGGAATTCAGCCTGGAGGAGTGGTGCCAAGGCTGCGCACCAGGGCTCCAGTGCTCCCCCACAGCCCGATCCGTCCGGTGCCGCCTCCATGCACCAGGCCTCCTGTAGGTCTCCCCAGCCTGGTGGGCCCTGTGGCAGCCCCACGCACCAGGCTATCTCTCCGTCTCCTCCCTCCAGTCTGGAGCTGCCAGAATCTTCCTTATATAGCCATCTGTACATTGAGTATCTAAGGAAAGGTAGCTACATAATGTTCACCTGCAGTCCAGTAGGGAAAAACAATCCATTAAAAACAGATAAGTTAGCCTCACATATGTCAATTTAACTTTAGATTATTTTCTACTCAACAATTTACCCCATTACTATTGACAATATGTCATTTCTCCAACAGTATACAAGTATCCTAACTTCTACCATGGTGCTTTCTCGATCTCCCTAAGATAACTATTCTAAAGTAGTGCTGTTGATGTCGAACACCATAAAGGAAGTAACCAGTGGAGCCCAGGCCATAGAGCTGGAGAAATGTTTATTCTGATATTTATTTCCAATCAAGTGGTTTTACTTTAAATGATGCAAATCTGGGGGGGGAAGTGTCAAGCCTAGTCCAAGCTGTCAACAGTTGCTGAATTGCAAAAGCAAAGATCCATGACGGAGGAGGAGAGGAGGCCAAGAACTCTGCCTGGCCGATGCCAGTAAACACACAACAAATTGTCTCTCCACTTGGATAGGAATATAAATAGTTGTAAGCCTGACACATGCACACAATTGTGTGGCCACAGACACACATACAGAAGCACGAAATCACACCCACGTGCACAAACATAGACACACACTTACAAAATTGTGCACACACACACACACACACAAAAGCTCACACACACAAAAACTCACACACACACACACTCACACCCACTCACACACTCAATCTTTGGCTCATTTTCAATATCCATATTTTAACTTGACTTGTTTGTCATTAAGTGTATGTTACAAACTCTTTAAAAATCTGTTGACAGACTGTCGCACTTGTGACTTATAATTGTATCACGCTGATAGTGCCTGAAGTGACACAATTGAAATTCCTGTTGCCTTTTCTATTTTGTACATATCTGGCCTGTCCAACCCTTGTTTGGCTCAACAGGCCGGCAGCATTGTCTCGTGGCAGAGAGCAGTTGTAAATAATAAATAAATGCTACGTGGCTGGCTAGCTGCAAACCGCTATCATAGAGAGGCTAGAGACTTCCAGAAAAGTGTGAGATATAATAATCCTCCAAGCTGAACTAACAAATGCCCTTTGTGGACAATTCTATCAGCCACAGCGAAAAAAGGATATCTACGTGTGTGTGTGTTTCTTTCTTTACAGTGGGATGCCATGTAATTATTCCTTGTCCTTCAATAGTTGAGAGCAGAAAAACATCTGTGCCGATTCCCCATTCCCCTCTTTCATAAGCGATGCTCATTTGGGCGCAGACAAATCAGGGAACAATTTCAATAAACATAAAGCATACTTTATTTTCTCTGTTTGAGACGAGTCGGCTACAGGCCCCCTATTGGGCGGTTTGGCGATCCAGGCTTATAAAGGCAATCTCCCAAGTTATTATTCTCACCAATGTTTTTCCTCGTTACTCCAGAGTTTACGAGGAGGGTACCGGTGTATTCCCAAAATGCCTTGCTAAAGAATGCAGGAAAAGCATCTCTCTGGCGTAATAAACATGTAGATTTTTAATAACCACAGCAGGGCCTGACGTCTCTGTGTTTTCAGACTCAAACACTGAAGATGATGAGAATCTTCCACTACGGGACAGTTAAGAGGATATTGCAGACGGAGACAGGGTCGTGTGTGTTTGTTTGTGTGTCAGTGTCTTTCCTTAGCCTGTGTGTGTGTGTGTGATGAGACTAGTCTAGCTCCCTACCCATTAGCTACAGTCTGAGACCTGTTCCAGCTATGCCAGCATTCAGAGAAAGAGCCCCCATACATACAGCAGATTCCTCAACCTGGGGGTGGAACTGAGATCAAATGAAATCCTACCAAAGCCATACATTTTATAATTAGCCATTGACTCTCTTTTGGGTTTCATGTCCTGGCATGACATGGAGTACAACTTAACCGTTCTCAACTCAACCTTAACCTTTCTCGCATCAAGGACATTGCATAAAGTGAATGCCCCACTAAACCACCCAAACGTCAATGTGTGACCACAAAAACATGAGACCATGTTGCATTAGCTCTGCCAGTAACTGTGACTACTAAGCTATAGGCCTTGATAATAATCATACAAAATGACAAGCTATGTATCAGAGGGGCCCCCAACTGAGATGACATCACTCATTAGCCACAGTCACTGATGCTCAGATGTGGCCCTACTGATGTGTGAAAGCAGATGCGTGTGAGTGCCCATAGAGCCATAGGGGGCATGTGCCACATCAGATTAGTCATTTTTTCCTGATGTTAAATTAACTACTAAACTTCATTTTAAGCCCACATTTGATCAAAATTGTTGATAAAAGATCTGTCAGGCAACAAGTCATTTTAAAAGAGGAGTAACCGTACACTATAATTCAATATATGTTTGTGGTAGACTAAAAATGAACATTAATTATTAACCATCTGGTTTGAGTAGGCCTATGTAGTGCCAATTAAATCATATTATTTTGTAGCCTATGTTAAATAAAATACGTTGAGTTACTTAAGTCCTACATTCAAAATACTATATTTTCCACCGTCTTGTTTGGTCAATATAACCTAATTTTCAAACTCTATATTTTTCAATCCCAACGCATTTTTGCACATTATTAGGGTACATCTCATTATGAACATTAAATAAAATATTTTACACAACTATTTTATTGGACTGTAATGCTGGATAATTTAGATATGTGACAAACGTTAATAGACATTATGCCCACAAACCCTGAGCTCGGGTAATTACTAATCAATAACTCAGGTGCATACAGAGTTAACCTGTCACGATAGCGCAACGCGCTTCAGATCACCCGTGAAAAACAAACGACGTGCGCTAAGGAGAGTCTCTGTTTCTCTACTGAACGTTTCCACGTCGAGCACCTCAACCAGCGGGAGAGTTAAGTCCTCGAACTTCTCATACAGACACGGACGGGAAGAAACTCGGTCTAAAGTCGAGGCTGACAGTGACACATTCTCTCACGCTGTCTTGTTCCACACCGAGGGGGTGGGGGGGTGTCAGCATAGCGACAGAGATATTCCCCACAAGACTACTGCTCGTTGGACTGACTGAGTCTGAGTCGTTGGGTGGCCAAGGTGGAGAGGGAGAAGCGACTGAGACCCTTTGAGAATTTCCAACAGCTCCTCATATTTACGTTGTCTTCAACTCCGACCCGACCAGCGGTCTTCAGCATCGCTCTCTCTGCGACTACAGTTCACTTTATCCCGCACGCCTCCTGTCCTTGCGCGAAGAAATCAGAAGCTCCCCAACCGACTGCCGAGGTGGAGGTGGGGGAGACCCG
Source organism: Oncorhynchus mykiss (assembly GCF_057628025.1). NCBI lineage: Eukaryota > Metazoa > Chordata > Actinopteri > Salmoniformes > Salmonidae > Oncorhynchus > Oncorhynchus mykiss. Next base: position 22,344,342 of record NC_143040.1, read on the forward strand.
GTCCTCGGAAAGGTAAGACAGTCTGAGTCTATTAATGGCACAATTATAATCGAGTAGACTAAATTGTTTCTAGCAGGCTTTCCAGATGATCAAGGACACATGTGGGAAGTTCTCTTTCGTGTCGATCCTTTTTCTCACCAAACATTTTACGCACATTGGAACTTGAGTGCGTCATTAAAATAATTAGCAAAGCTAATGGCTTTTGCCAAAGACATGCAATAAAATGGAGTTTTACGCAGATGTGGTAGTAAGTAGCCTGTGAAGACTTGCTACTGGGAGAGTAGTGCATGTGTGGGCATTGTAATGATAGGAAATGAAAGACAAGGCACCATTTTCCCGATGTGGTTCCATCCTTCTGACAGCAAATCCATTGAATACCCATAATAGGAATTTTGACGTGGGTAGGCGTTTGTTCCTCCCATCATAATACATTATGTCAAATTGGGTCTATTGACATCGTACCATGTTGACGTGACAAGGGCGGTTTTCAATGGTTTTACAGTTGTGTCATTTTTGCATAACTAAATCAATATTGTTTGTTGATACTACCTTGACAGTGCATAGAGAAGTGCAGGACAGATCTAGCTACCATATGTCATTGTGGTCTTTGACCAAGCAGAAATCATATATCATTTTAGTTTCCTTCTTGATGAAGACCAAATAGTTAGGGATAATCATATTCAGGATACAGTATGTATGCTGTGTAGGTCTGCATTGCTGCTGTATGAGGTGCACATATCGCAGACTATAATTACTTAAAAGTTTTTCCCATTATAAAGATAATGACTTCTTCCATTTTTCATCAGCAACCTATTTTATACATTTCATATAAGTGAAAGTGTGACTTAGGCTCATGGTCAAGGCCACTAGGCCTACTTTATACATCAAATTTTTGTTGTTGTTGAAGGAATTTCAACTGCAATATGTCTCTTGGTTGAATAGTCTGCACTTCTGAAAGCCCTGGAGTCAAACATAGCAAACTATCATTTTCCCTCAACAGCCTACTGCAGTATTTGTTTGGCGAGATCACCAATTCAGGCCTATTTACACTTAAATAACTTTTCCCTATTATACCTTTCACCGTAGGCCTATGTGTCCTATAGCCTAGTATAAATCGAAACCTTTAAATAAATCAAACATAGCACTGTGATCTATGAATACTGATTAGATATGAATATAAAGTCACACAGCGCTATCTTATCGTCAGCGTTCAGATCCTGCTCGAATGGATCGTGTCTATAATCCCTGGTGTCACGCGCTTTGGCACAACTTTTACATCTCTCCATTTCTTATACATCGTGGGTCCTGCATATTGGCCCCTGAGCTCTAATTTACTAAATCATCTGTGATAATAATCACTGGCAACCGGTGTTGAACCACAGTTTGAAAAAACACGTTTGAATGGAAAACACGCACAAGATTAGTACTACTCCACTGAATCGCGTGAAGAAGACAATGTGTATAACACCCTGTACCATAGTCTTGTCTTGTCCACGTTCACAACATACAAAGGTGGGTCTATATAGATTTTCTAGGCTAGCCAGCCTTGCTCATTCACACGTGTAGTGACTTCAGAATGGATGTGCCATTCATGCCATAGTACATGGGATGCAATTTTAGGCCTGCCAGTTTCTCCTGACATACAAGTGTATGTACATGCAGCACTGGGCAATCGTTCTGATCAATAGTTGACTTGAAGCTCTACTGTATTTAAAATTAGGCTACAGCTCACAGGCAAGGCGCCCACATCTGGATGGGTCTGTTGTCGTTTCAGGATGCTTTTTTAGACAGTGAGGCTTGGCTGACATGACAGGGAGGAATGGGGAGAGAGAGAGAGCGCAGGTGCCAAACGACACGATTAGGTGATCAATGGGGGGATGTGGCAGCTGGATAGAAGAGGGGACGAGAGAAAGAGAGGGGTGGAGAGGGAGAGAGGAATGGAGGAGAGAGGAATGGAGAAGAGGGAGAGAGGAATGGAGGAGAGAGAGGGTGGAGAGGGAGAGAGGAATGGAGGAGAGAGAGAGGGAGGGATGGAGAGGTTTAGAGAGGGAGAGCAGGTGCCAAACAACATGATTAGTAGGTTGATGAGGTGGCTGGAGAGAGAGGGAGGTAGAAAGAGGGAATGAGAGATGGGTAGTTAGAGGGGGAGAGAGCAAGTAGAGAGAGCGAGAAAAAGAGAGGTGTATAGAGAGAGGAGGAGGTAGAGAGAGGTGTATAGAGAGAGGAGGAGGTAGAGAGAGGTGTATAGAGAGAGGAGGAGGTAGAGAGAGGTGTATAGAGAGAGGAGGAGGTAGATGTTGTAATTAAGGAGGGATCCACTGGAAAACACTTCCTGGAGGTAATTTGTTTTTTTATTGAATATATTTATCAACATTAAATGACTTTTTTTATTTGGGGAGAATTTAAGTTACTTCAGCCCGAGCTGGTCTTAGTGTGTGCATAAATCCCCTGATTGGACATAGCAGCTGGGGCGCCGGAGAGGCTGTTTCCACAACCACAGTCCCCTGATAGATTAAGTCTGGGTTTCCTCCACTGTGTAATGGATTATCAATGCGCAGGATTTGTTTAGTTTATTACACCTCTGCTCGTTAAGGGAAAGGAGAGAATGAATGAGAAGATCACTGCCCCCTTTTCTCACCTTGAGACGTATACGCAAACATTGCAATATGGATCGATTTGAGTCCCTGGCTGCATCCCAAATGACATCCTAGGCCCTGTATGGTGCACTACTTTTGACCAGAGGTCTCCTGAGCATCTGTGATTCAAATGGATCCCTATTTGCAATGGTACTGTGAACCAACCGTTACGTACTGCCACAGAAATCATTCATTTTTCTTGGCCATTTCTGTGTTTGTATTCTGAACACATGACGACCGGGGCAGCTTTTGGTCCAACCGTCTGCCTTGTGTCTGCCCTATATTGCAGGTCCTGCAGTAATATAAAAGGAGAAGAAATGAGGGGAAGCTTGAATCCATCCTCTGAAGTCACCGTCACACTGCCCTCACCAGTGACGTGAGCGATTAAAGATTTATTGAGCGTTCAGGTGGTTCCAACCTTTAGGAAAGGCTTCTGAAGTTGGTTTAATTGCAGCCGGTGTGTGTGTGCGCGCGAGAGAGAGCATGCGTGCGTGCGAACGATGTGTGTGTGTGTGTGGGAGCA
>NC_143040.1:22352500-22440000 GCF_057628025.1 Oncorhynchus mykiss
AGTAGAAATACCTATGACTCTGTGATATGGCCTTGGATGGAGAATGACATTTTGGTCCTTATATAATACAGATGCGCTATATTATTAGAAATAAATTGATCAAGGTTTAAAACGTTGTGGTCTAGTGAACGACGTAGTGTCTTCCATTTACCCACAAGCACAAACCCCTTTTCTCATGAACCGTAAAGTAAGGAGAACGTTTCCCAGTGCACAAACTTCTCTGCCTCTGACTGCCTCCCACGGTCATTAGGATGTCACGATATAAGCTGAAGGACTGTACTTTTGTCTGTTTAAAAAAAAAAAGTTCAATCCATGGTACTCTCTTAATGACATCTTTTTTAAAGACTCGCTTTTATTTATGTGCAGCAGAGTTTGAAAAGTTTCTCAGTGCGCTGACCTTTCTATCACTTGTTTGCCTCCCACGGCTATCGCCATGGGGATGCAGCAGAGGGTGAAAATTACCCAGATCCTTCAGCGATAATTGACTGTACAGTAAGCCTTCGTGTATCCATTTCCATCACATCTGACATTTACCGTAGACGATGACACCAGCCCCAGCTCTTTATGTCGGTCCCTGTGTGGTTGTATGGTGACGGTTGACCCCAAGCCTGTTAGATAAGCGCCATTTCCCCGTGACTCTGTCGTTTTTGTAGAAAGGCGAGAAAGATCCGTCTCTCGCCTTTTAAAAATCTATGTTAAAGAAGCTCCAGAGGGTCAGCTGTTGTCGGGCAGATAACATGTTAGTTGTTTTGGCACCTTTTTAATAGGGGGATGTGTAGAAAAGCTCTGGAATACAGCACCTTTTTTGGTTCCGACGTTGTGTCGCGTTGTACTTGACCCCGTGGAAATGAATTCGTAGCCAATCTGTTGATTGTCATTGGAATTTATTTATGGGAATGTCTATAAACGGGACATTATTTGATTGATTCCCAAATGGCTTACAGTAAGGCTATAGCTATACGCCCAAGTTTCTCGGCAAAATGTCTAGTATTTTCCTGTCATGAATGAAAGGAGTTGGAATGCGATCGAAGCTGGGAGCTTTAATTCTACATGGCAGGCAGGAAATTGTGGAGTCAAGCATAGTGTGCTAAAACCGCATTGAGGTCAACAGGGTTTTTCATACTTTGAAGACTAAAGATAGGCTGGGTGTACTGTGTAGACAGATGTGGAAGGTGAGGGTTATTAAAAGCACTATGGAAGGTGAGATAGCATCAGGATATGTGATAAGTCTGGTGTTAAATAAAAATGTGTATCTGGAGGTTGTGCTTGGCAGATTCACTTTATTGCCCCTTTTGAATGCTATGAGCTTGAGGAAAAAGCACTTTGATTTTTGACCTTGATATATTATCAAATTAGTAGGGTCAGGTATTTTTGTGCATTAATTAGTCTTGATTTTATTTGCTGAATAATTTTTACTTTGGAACATTCCCACTATATACATTGCCCCTTTTGGACTCCAATTCAACATTTTGCAAGAGTCAGAAGAGGTGATGGTAGAAATTCCAACAGCCAAGGTTGAAGCGCTGCCCCGAGGTCGAAGGCAGGTTCCATATCGGACATTTTGACTTCCCCCTTCCAAAAATCTTCCAATCCTACCTCTTTGTGAAGGAGTATCAAACATTTCCCTCTAACTAGGTACAGTATGTTGAAAAAGAGATTCCCTCGACGCCAAAACACCACCACCAAAACAAGAAATCTCCTCACGGCTTTCCAGCTCCAGCCTCCCAAATTTCCAAGCCTCCATTTTTCAGAAGCTTCTTCACTGACGTCCGCTGACCTTGAGAAACACCAAAAATACATTCATGTTTAAATACTTTTCCTCCTTAACCCCTGGATCCACAGAGGTTAAACCTGAATGAAGTTAGACTGATTAAGAGGAGATGGCATATTCTATGTGGCATTAATAACACATTTAGAGTATATCACCGTACCATGTTTCAGCATCATGTATCTAAGTTTGGCCCATTTCACTTTTTTTACAATGTAACAACAACAAAAAAGTTTAGCAATTGAATGTAGCTCTTTTGGAACACAGTTGTGAGGTTTCGAGTCGAACATCAATTAATGAGAAGTATATTGCCTCACCTACATCTACTAAGGACTTTGGACTGTTAACGTTAAGTTACACGGTGGGAGTGAGGTCATTATGGGGTTTGCGAGGCTGGATCGGGTGTTTTGCATGTGAAACAGTCTTAATTATTATCCTTTCAGGCTCAATGTGTTGGTGATCATTGACTCAACTTGATGTGTTTTTTTCCCCCACTGTTTTCTCCGTCTGCGCTGGGTATGTTCTTGATAGAATCTTACGTTGTCATTAGTGGCCCTTTATCGAAACGAGGAAGACTATTGTAGGAAAGAATGTGAAATTTAAAAGAAATGTTCGGATAATATTTCATAATTAGGGGTGAAGTGATATTGAACCAACTGACATATTGAACTGACTGAAGTAAAGGATTGGACAGCCAGTAAATGCAACTCTCTCATCTTGTAAGGTAGTGTACTTGAACACATCTTCTCAGTCTTCTCCCACGTGACTGTGCAGAAATAGATAGGAGAAAGAGAATGGTGGCTTCGATTGTCTCATGTGTCTGTTTCGATGGTGCAGACTGGCTGCTGTCGTCAAGTCTTATACTGGAGGCAAATCTGTTAACTTAACTGGGTGAAAGGAATTCAAGTATGGGATTTTGCGAATGGTGTGATGATGCTCATTTGACTTACGGCAAATGTATGATGTATGATTGGACTATATGTAATTAAACCCGTGTGTGTGTGCCTCAAATACTTGCTGTCAGTCTTGAGCTGTGACAGATGATGGAAGTCATCACAACTTGATGAGATATCCGTTTATATGAATATCCTAGGAAGATGCGCTACTAACAATGGTGACGATAATCATACTAATAACTATAAAAATCGACATTTGTCATTAGCTGTGAATTGGCGTTGACATTTTTAATTCAACATTGGCCCAAATGCCCCCCTGGAGCGCTCCTCCCCAAAATATGATCCATGGTGATTATACTGCTTGCATCGCCCCTTGATTCAAAACAAAGTGAAACGCTGTCTCATTTGTTTCAATCGCTCCCCTTAATGTTGGCCAAACCGCTAGCCATCTCCATAGGGCAAATGAGTTATCTACGGATTCTACGCCTTCATTTTTTTACACCCAATGCAGCACTTTGCACGTTTTCTATAGCGCAAAATCAATTATTAACGTTGACCTAACGACATTAATGTGTTTAGGGCTTTGTAGAGCTTCGCTGAGAAGAAGAAAAAAATCTATTCTCAAACCTAGTGCTCATCCTCCAGACCGAATCCAAAACAGAAAACTGACATTGATGATACACACATTATCACTTCCCAAGCACCTTGTTACCGGATGCTTCGCAGCTCCAATTTAGGCCTTGAGTAATTACCATTGGGCAGGCTTCTCGGCTAATAGTGACCCAAAAACGGTTGATAATTGAAGCAGTATGAATGAAGCCAAGCCCTTATTTCTGACTCCCTCTGTCACGAATCCCGCTTCCTGAGTCTGTGTTTGCCTGTGTTTCTGTCCTGGAGTGTGTTTCCGGTGTCCTGGAACGCACCCTGTCTGGTTGCCGGGCGAATTAGCTTGTTGGGAGATCAATGTTCACCCGCACCTGTATCCCATCAGTAATCTGCACACCTGTCCTGATCATCACCTCTCCCCTTCAAAAGCTCTGACCTGACATCCATTCCCTGCCGGATCGTTAGCCATGAACAGTATGTTGTGCCAGAGTATCAGCCTCAAGTTGGATAGAATTTGTTTTGTTGTTTGTTACGTATTGCTTGCCTTGAACTTACCTCTGTTTATTCTGTCTTCAGTTACTCACCCGGATCATTTACCCCATTCCCGCCTGGTCGTCAGAGGATTCCGCTTCCCCATTGGATCCACCTATTTACTCCCATCAACTCACCACCGCTACCCGCTACACCACCTGGATATATCTACCCATTCACATTCACTTGTAAATAAATAATCACCTTCTTCCTACTCTCCTTGTCCTGGTCTGCTTCTGGGTTCGATTTTGAAGAATCGTGACACCCTCCTTAAAATAGAATTTGATAAATTCAGGCTTTGTGACTCATATTGAGGATGCTTCCTGTTTGTCTTCTGTCAGATAGGAGCAGAGGAGGGATCCATTTCAGTCGGGCGTTCTGAGGAAGATCTATGCGTATTAACTCAAAGATTCTATGTTGTGAAAGCTTGATTTTATTTGATTTGGCGTTGTCGGAAGACTACAGTTTAGAGGGGATCCCTGCCTGACTTGTGCGTTCATGAACGCACGACTGTAAGTCTCTTTGGATAGAATGGCATATTGCCGCTTGTGCTTCACCTCTATTTTAGAATAATGCAGGACTTCTAAATGATTTTCAGTATTGTTTCGTGTGTTTGCGTTTTATAGACGTGGTTCATTGAGTCACTCAAAAGCTTTACAATAGAAATACAATTTATTAAGTTACCCCTCTATTCTTCTCAGCTTCGAATGATTTTAGCAAACGTTTGTAAAATAACAGCGAGTGTTGACGAGAAGTTTGAAGACTTCTTTTGTTTGCTCAACCCGATGCCACTTTAAAATCGCACCAGCCTTACAGCCGAGGCTGGAATAATGCAGTATTATGAATTACACATAGAGACTATTGATTCTAGCTGGACTTTATATCTTTTTTTCGATGTCTGGAATTGGATGCCACCTCCGGTTGATGAATGGAGAATCCACGGTCGGCTTTAATATTTCACGTTTGTTTCTGGCAACTGAGGTTTTTTGCCTCAACAGCATAGACAATATCTCAGACCCTATGCCTTTCAAAAAGTGTATCTTTCCTGCCAATGTGATTGAACCAGGGAAACTCCGAGCTCAAGTTTGAACTAGTTTTTCCTGTTCCTGTTCCCGGCCCTTAAAAGGTTGCAGTGAGCACCCCGACCAGTGGGTGGCAGTAGCACACTGGGGGCACTCTTAAAGCTCACTGACGGAGTGGAGTTAGAGGCGTTACATTGTCTGGGCTGCATCTCAATAGTCTACAGTGGCTTCCTCCTCTCCTTCATGGAGGTGGAATCACGACAGAGGCGGAAACAACATCTTGATGGAATTTTATTGACGCCTTCATGTCAGATACACCGTTGTGTGGTATTTTCACAAGCATGCGTTGAATGCAGAAAGCTTTCCCCGTGCTGTAGCCTAGTCAGTTTGTGATCCGTTGGCATTGTTGAAGTGTTAGACGGGAAAATGTATTTGTTGTAATACTGAGCATGACAATCCATGCCCAAATGATTTTGGCATTGTGCGGAGCACTCTTTGCAGCCAACAGTTACAGTGCATTGAAAACATGAATGTCCTTTCAAAGCGTTCTTGTATTGAGTATCATTGACCATCCCATCAGCATCTCCAGTTCCGGGTAGCACCCAGAACATGTCTTACCCTCCGGTAGCTTACATTATGCATTATCACCGACAGGTAACGCTCGAACGAGTGACATTACCGTCTTTGATAAATTGTTTTTAAATCTGCTCGTAATCTCATTTGCAGTAAATTTCCACAACTCTGAGAGCAGTCATCTTTTCCCGCGGATCAGCTTACATGACCTCCATCTCTACTCCTAACTATGTTAGGCCCCAAACTAGAGTGGTCATTAAGCTTGGTTCTAATCTTCTCCTCTTCCCCCTCTCACTCCCTCTTTTTCTCTCTCTCTCCCGTCTACCCTTCTCTCTCTCCACTCTCTCGCTTCACCTCTCTCTATCATCTCTATATACTTCCTCTCTCTACCCCTCTCTCTCATCTCTCTCTATACCTCCTCTCTCCTCCCTCTCTCTCTCCTCCCTCTATCTCTTCCCCCCTCTCTCCCTCCATCCTCTCTCTCTCTCTCATTGTTGTATTAGTTTTCAGGCTGGGTGGCGATGCATCAGAACATAAAGCATTTTGGGCCTCGTTAAGGAGCCATTATGAGATGAAGACTGCGGAGCGGTCGCATAATCCACATGATGAATGTGTAAACGATCCGACTAACGATTCGCCGCGCAAACCGCGTTAGGACAGACCTAGAACCCCTGTCCTGGATGAAAGGGAGAGCAAGAGGGGAGAGAGAAACGGCTCTTCTCCTAACACAAGGCCCTGCTGAAACTCGGTCCTGGGGCCTCTCAAGGGTGCACATTTTGGGTTTTTCTACACAGCTGATTCAATCAAAGCTTGAAGATGAGTTGATTATTTGAATCAACCGTGTAGTGCTAGGGCAACAACTAAAACTTGCACCCATGGGAGGCCCCACGGGCTTGGGAAACCGTGGTCTGTGGAATCCTGCGTTTTAGGACAGAACCCGGCCTTGGAAGAGGGAGAAGCGAGTAGCATTCCTCGTTTCAACGTGCCACCCCCTGAAAGCCGCTACTCGCTCTGGCCCGCCCGAGTTAGGGAAGCATGTTATCTTCCACTTAACAGTTGACGGGAATGATCTGCAGCGTCTCACCCCCTCCATTCTCTCCACTAAACTGACATTGAATCCTTGACGCAACTCTAGTTTTGGTTCATACAACTGTATTGTTAGGCAATATCACGTACACTGTTGTCAGAGCTTAGCAAATGAAACCTTTGTTACGAATGTATCACTGCAAATTTAGGTAACACGCCATTTAAGTCTCATTAACCGCTAATAAATAATGCATTGTAATTTCATAAAAGAAACTGTGTAACGGTCGTCGTATCAAGGAGAGGAGGACCAATGCGCAGCGTGGTAAGTGTTCATAGCTTTTAATGAAGTACTAGAACACTAAACAATAAATAACTAATGAACAGTCCCGTAAGGTGAATGACAAAAACACTAAACAGGAAATAATCACCCACAACACAAAAGTGAAACCAGGCTACCTAAGTATGGTTCTCAGTCAGGGAGATTGACAGCTGCCTCTGATTGAGAACCATATCAGGCCAAACACAGAAATCCCAAAACATAGAAAAAGGAACATAGACAACCCACCCAACTCACGCCCTGACCATACTAAAACAAAGACATAACAAAAGAACTAAGGTCAGAACGTGACAAACTGCATAAATCAGGAATCGATTAAATAAATTGTATGCAAAAACGAGTTTCTCACAGATGTATAGCCTATTTATGATCATACCAGATTATCTTATGAAAATGTAAACGCCTGAAAACTCAGTTTATCAGTAGTTTAGGTCTTATTCATGTCAATCCTGCCCTGAAAACTCAGTTTATCAGTAGTTTAGGTCTAATTCATTTCAATCCTGCCCTGAAAACTCAGTTTATCAGTAGTTTAGGTCTTATTCATTTCAATCCTGCCCTGAAAACTCAGTTTATCAGTAGTTTAGGTCTTATTCATGTCAATCCTGCCCTGAAAACTCAGTTTATCAGTAGTTTAGGTCTAATTCATTTCAATCCTGCCCTGAAAAGTGCAAGACTGTGTAAACTAATTTGAGCAACGGATTGGAAGGAAATACGCGCCGTGAATACATTAACACATTAACGACAGCATCACAGCTCTGTTCTGAGTACATGTATCACTACATCAATAAGTATCTAACTAACAGTCTTGTTTCCCATCCTCCTACATAGCCATGGTTGTCTTTGCCTCGTTCTCATTAGCAAACACACTCGTCGCTTGACCCAAATCATTAGAATCATATTTTCTCCTCGGTACCAGGCATTGATTCATAATGAATCTGGGTTAAATGAAACGCATACAAATGGAAGGCCGCAAACTATGTCTAGGATGACGTACACAAACACACACACTGTGTGTGTGGATTACTTAACAAATGGCTGGTGTTAGTTTATCGACCAGCAGCCGTACAGAACTCCTCACACAGACATCTGGAGTGTTTAGGTCCCCCAGCTAAATGTAGAATAATCATCCTTCCATTCCTCCATCCTTCCATTCCTCCATCCCACCATTCCTCTATCCCCCCATTCCTCTATCCCTACTCCCCCTATCCCCACTCCCTCCATCCCCACGCCCTCAAGTTCCACTCTGCAATTGATTTCATATTCCATTCCTCTGGACCTGATGTTATCTACCCAGCATTAAGAGTGGGTGATGTCGGCTTGAGTAATGACTTGGGGAAATACAAGAAAGAGGTGGACACAAAGTGAAGGAGCAATAGGTATTCACTTTGTCTAGATAGTGAACTTTGAAGCCATTTCCTTGTGTGTTTTTTTTTCTTTGAGTGGAGAGCGGGACATGCATATCATGGATTACTTTTGTAGCCAGGTTATCCGTAGATATCAAGAATCCAATGCATTTCTTATTCCCAGGAGTTCTAGAATCTCTTGTGTTGACCTTGTGATAAAGTCCTGCCCTGGGATTTGAATCAGACATGGTGTCACTGATAAACAACAGAAATTCAGCCAGGTGGAGATTGAAGTGGTTGAATTTGCCGGTAGAATGACAAGATGTTCTTAGCAAACGCAAAGATAACAAACTACTGACCACCCTCTACTTCTGAACCTGAAGGCTGTCTGTCTGGTACTGACCACCCTCTACTTCTGAACCTGAAGGCTGTCTGTCTGGTACTGACCACCCTCTACTTCTGAACCTGAAGGCTGTCTGTCTGGTACTGACCACCCTCTACTTCTGAACCTGAAGGCTGTCTGTCTGGTACTGACCACCCTCTACTTCTGAACCTGAAGGCTGTCTGTCTGGTACTGACCACCCTCTACTTCTGAACCTGAAGGCTGTCTGTCTGGTACTGACCACCCTCTACTTCTGAACCTGAAGGCTGTCTGTCTGGTACTGACCACCCTCTACTTCTGAACCTGAAGGCTGTCTGTCTGGTACTGACCACCCTCTACTTCTGAACCTGAAGGCTGTCTGTCTGGTACTGACCACCCTCTAGCTCTGAACCTGAAGGCTAGTCTATAGCCTGGCAGAGAACAGGCACAGCTCCCTCTGTGACTGTCTCTCTCTCTCTGTCTCTCTTTCTCTTTCTGTGTGTCTCTCTCGCTTTCTCTCTCTGTGTCTCTCTCTTTCTCCCTGTGTGTGTGTCTCTCGTTCTCCCTGTGTGTGTGTCCGATGCTTGGTGGTGATCATCATGTCAGCCTGGCACACAGGGTTGTTGTTAGTCCACTATAGCTGACACCCAGTGTGTGTGTGTGGTGACCCAGTCACCCCTTATTTGATGATGCTCAGCCCTGTGTTTTATAACGTGTCATAAAGGTGTCATTCTGGGACGTTTATGGACCGTGCGTGTGTGTATGCCCGCTGTGCACAGCCGGCATGTCACCTTGACGTGTGTGTGTGTGTCTCAGCATTTAGCTTTCGGTATTTAGCCTTTAGCCATATCTGTAATCTCTCAAAGATTAATTGAAAATTCAACCTGCAAAGTAAAAGTTGCAAAAAATCTTTCAAGTTCACTAGATGTGTGTGTGTGTGTGTGTGTGTGTGTGTAAGGGATATGTCAGGGTTTTAGCCATTCAGGGCTGAAGGTAGGACTTGCTGTTAAAAGGAATCCTGTTCTTTCAATGGCGCCACCATCATGTAGTTGAGCCCTTTAAGAGGCATTCAGACATGGATTAAACACCTCCATATCTGGAAGAGACACGTCGGTTTAGGGATGTCCTCCATTTTTTATTAAGGAAGGACATGTTTTAGCTGCAGGAGAAGCAAATAACAGGCGATTTTAGGGATTTCACTTCTTAGGAATCCAAAATAACTCTCCTTGAAAGGGATTTGTTCCCTGAATTGATGAGCCTGTACACGTTTCAGGTCAAACCATACATGAGTCTGTTCACGTGTATAGCTGTCATAGATAACATGTGATCCTATATGATGAGTCTTTTGTGTCCATAGATAAAAGGCTTGTACGTTATCAAGGAGATATTGAGATGAGGTTCTTTCAAGAAGGTGGTGTCGGATCTGATTGGCTGTCTCTGTGATTGAGGTTAACCAGCTGAAAGGGGTATTCGCCATTGAAGCCATATAGGGATAGGTGTGCGTGTGCGTGTATGTGAATCAGTGCGCTCACCTGCGTGTCTGTGTTTGGTTAACACACACAACACACCAGCCTATTTGTCTCTATAAATTCCATCCTGTCCACACCTTCCTTCTTTCTCCCCTACCTTTTAATCCACACCTTCCTTCTTTCTCCCCTACCTTTTCATCCACACCTTCCTTCTTTCTCCCCTACCTTTTCATCCACACCTTCCTTCTTTCTCCCCTACCTTTTCATCCACACCTTCCTTCTTTCTCCCCTACCTTTTCATCCACACCTTCCTTCTTTCTCTACCTTTTCATCCACACCTCCTTCTTTCTCCCCTACCTTTTCATCCACACCTTCCGTCTTTCTCCCCTACCTTTTCATCCACACCTTCCGTCTTTCTCCCCTACCTTTTCATCCACACATTCCTTCTTTCTCCCCTACCTTTTCATCCACACCTTCCTCCTCCTCTACCTTTTCATCCACACCTTCCTTTTTTCTCCCCTACCTTTTCATCCACACCTTCCTTCTTTCTCCTCTACCTTTTCATCCACACCTTCCTTCTTTCTCCCCTACCTTTTCATCCACACATTCCTTCTTTCTCCCCTACCTTTTCATCCACACCTTCCTTTTTTCTCCCCTACCTTTTCATCCACACCTTCCTTCTCCCTCCCCTACCTTTTCATCCACACCTTCCTTCTTTCTCCCCTACCTTTTCATCCACACCTTCCTTCTTTCTCCCATACCTTTTCATCCACACCTTCTTTCTCCCCTACCTTTTCATCCACACCTTCCGTCTTTCTCCCCTACCTTTTCATCAACACCTTCCTTCCGTCTTTCTCCTCTACCTTTTCATCCACACCTTCCTTCCTTCTCCCTTACCTCTTCATCCACACCTTCCTTCTTTCTCCTCTACCTTTTCATCCACACCTTCCTTCTTTCTCCTACCTTTTCATCCACACCTTCCTTCCGTCTTTCTCCCCTACCTTTTCATCCACACCTTCCTTCCGTCTTTCTCCCCTACCTTTTCATCCACACTTTCCTTCCGTCTTTCTCCCCTACCTTTTCATCCACACCTTCCTTCTCCCCTACATACCTTTTCATCTACACCTTCCTTCTTCCTCCCCTACCTTTTCATCCACATCTTCCTTCTTTCTCCCCTACATTTTCATCCACATCCTTCTCCTCTACCTTTTCATCCACACCTTCCTTCACTCTTTCTCCCCTACCTTTTCATCCACACCTTCCGCCTTTCTCCCTTACCTTTTCATCCACACCTTCCTTCTTTCTCCCCTACCTTTTCATCCACACCTTTCTTCTTTCTCCTCTACCTTTTCATCCACACCTTCCTTCTTTCTCCCCTACCTTTTTCATCCACACCTTCCTTCTCCCTCCTACCTTTTCATCCACACCTTCCTTCTCCCTCCTACCTTTTCATCCACACCTTCCTTCTCCCTCCTACCTTTTCATCCACACCTTCCTTCTTTCTCCTCTACCTTTTCATCCACACCTTCCTTCTTTCTCCTCTACCTTTTAATCCACACCTTCCTTCTTTCTCCCCTACCCTCTCACCCACACCTTCCTTCTTTCTCCTCTACCTTTTAATCCACACCTTCCTCCTTTCTCCCTACCTTTTCATCCACACATTCCTTCCTTCTCCCTCCTCTACTTTTTCATCCTCACCTTTCTTCTTTCTCCCCTACCTTTTCATCCACACCTTCCTTCTTCCTCCCCTACCTTTCTCATCCCACACCTTCCTTCTTTCTCCTCTACCTTTTTCATCCACACCTTCCTTCTTTCTCCTCTACCTTTTCATCCACACCTTCCTTCTTTCTCCCCTACCTTTTCATCCACACCTTTCTTCTCCCTCCTACCTTTTCATCCACACCTTCCTTCCGTCTTTCTCCTCTACCTTTTCATCCACACCTTCCTTCCTTCTCCCTTACCTCTTCATCCACACCTTCCTTCTTTCTCCTCTACCTTTTCATCCACTCCTTCCTTCTTTCTCCTACCTTTTCATCCACACCTTCCTTCCGTCTTTCTCCCTACCTTTTCATCCACACCTTCCTTCCGTCTTTCTCCCCTACCTTTTCATCCACACCTTCCTTCTCCCCTACCTTTTCATCCACACCTTCCTTCTTTCTCCTCTACCTTTTCATCCACACCTTCCTTCTTTCTCCTCTACCTTTTCATCCACACCTTCCTTCTCCTCTACCTTTTCATCCACACCTTCCTTCACTTTTTCTCCCTACCTTTTCATCCACACCTTCCTTTTTCTCCCCTACCTTTTCATCTACACCTTCCTTCTTCCTCCCCTACCTTTTCATCCACATCTTTCCTTCTTTCTCCCCTACATTTTCATCCACACCTTCCTTCTTTCTCCCCTACATGTTCATCCACACCTTCCTTCTTTCTCCCCTACATTTTCATCCACACCTTCCTTCTTTCTCCCCTACCTTTTCATCCACACCTTCCTTCCGTCTTTCTCCCCTACCTTTTCATCCACACCTTCCTTCCGTCTTTCTCCCCTACCTTTTCATCCACACCTTCCTTCCGTCTTTCTCCCTAACTTTTCATCCACACCTTCCTTCCGTCTTTCTCCCCTACCTTTTCATCCACACCTTCCTTCCGTCTTTCTCCCCTACCTTTTCATCCACACCTTCCTTCCGTCTTTCTCCTCTACCTTTTCATCCACACCTTCCTTCTCCTCTACCTTTTCATCCACACCTTCCTTCTCCCTCCTCTACCTTTTCATCCACACCTTCCTTCTCCCTCCTCTACCTTTTCATCCACACCTTCCTTTTTTTCTCCCCTACCTTTTCATCCACACCTTCCTTCTTTCTCCCCTACCTTTTTCATCCACACCTTCCGTCTTTCTCCTCTACCTTTTCACCCACACCTTCTGTCTTTCTCCTCTACCTTTTCACCCACACCTTCCTTCTTTCTCCCCTACCTTTTCACCCACACCTTCCTTCTATCTCCCCTACCTTTTCACCCACACCTTCCTTCTTTATCCCCTACCTTTTCACCCACACCTTCCTTCTTTCTCCCCTACCTTTTCATCCACACCTTTCTTCTCCCTCCTACCTTTTCATCCACACCTTCCTTCCGTCTTTCTCCTCTACCTTTTCATCCACACCTTCCTTCCTTCTCCCTTACCTCTTCATCCACACCTTCCTTCTTTCTCCTCTACCTTTTCATCCACACCTTCCTTCTTTCTCCTACCTTTTCATCCACACCTTCCTTCCGTCTTTCTCCCCTACCTTTTCATCCACACCTTCCTTCCGTCTTTCTCCCCTACCTTTTTCATCCACACCTTCCTTCTCCCCTACCTTTTCATCCACACCTTCCTTCTTTCTCCTCTACCTTTTCATCCACACCTTCCTTCTTTCTCCTCTACCTTTTCATCCACACCTTCCTTCTCCTCTACCTTTTCATCCACACCTTCCTTCACTTTTTCTCCCTACCTTTTCATCCACACCTTCCTTTTTTCTCCCCTACCTTTTCATCTACACCTTCCTTCTTCCTCCCCTACCTTTTCATCCACATCTTCCTTCTTTCTCCCCTACATTTTCATCCACACCTTCCTTCTTTCTCCCCTACATGTTCATCCACACCTTCCTTCTTTCTCCCCTACATTTTCATCCACACCTTCCTTCTTTCTCCCCTACCTTTTCATCCACACCTTCCTTCCGTCTTTCTCCTACCTTTTCATCCACACCTTCCTCCGTCTTTCTCCCCTACCTTTTCATCCACACCTTTCCTTCCGTCTTTCTCCCCTAACTTTTCATCCACACCTTCCTTCCGTCTTTCTCCCCTACCTTTTCATCCACACCTTCCTTCCGTCTTTCTCCCCTACCTTTTCATCCACACCTTCCTTCCGTCTTTCTCCTCTACCTTTTCATCCACACCTTCCTTCTCCTCTACCTTTTCATCCACACCTTCCTTCTCCCTCCTCTACCTTTTCATCCACACCTTCCTTCTCCCTCCTCTACCTTTTCATCCACACCTTCCTTTTTCTCCCCTACCTTTTCATCCACACCTTCCTTCTTTCTCCCCTACCTTTTCATCCACACCTTCCGTCTTTCTCCTCTACCTTTTCACCCACACCTTCTGTCTTTCTCCTCTACCTTTTCACCCACACCTTCCTTCTTTCTCCCCTACCTTTTCACCCACACCTTCCTTCTTTCTCCCTACCTTTTCACCCACACCTTCCTTCTTTATCCCCTACCTTTTCACCCACACCTTCCTTCTTTCTCCCCTACCTTTTCATCCACACCTTCCTTCTTTTTCTCCCCTACCTTTTCATCCACACCTTCCTTCTTTCTCCCCTACCTTTTCATCCACACCCTCCTTCTTTCTCCCCTACCTTTTCATCCACACCTTTCCTTCTTTCTCCTCTACCTTTTCATCCACACCTTCCTTCTCCTCTACCTTTTCATCCACACCTTCCTTCACTCTTTCTCCCCTACCTTTTCATCCACACCTTCCTTTTTTCTCCCTACCTTTTCATCTACACCTTCCTTCTTCCTCCCCTACCTTTTCATCCACATCTTCCTTCTTTCTCCCCTACATTTTCATCCACACCTTTCCTTCTTTCTCCCCTACATGTTCATCCACACCTTCCTTCTTTCTCCCCTACATTTTCATCCACTCCTTCCTTCTTTCTCCCTACCTTTTCATCCACACCTTCCTTCCGTCTTTCTCCCTACCTTTTCATCCACCCATTCCTTCCGTCTTTCTCTCCCCTAACTTTTCATCCACACCTTCCTTCTGTCTTTCTCCCCTACCTTTTCATCCACACCTTCCTTCCGTCTTTCTCCCATAACTTTTCATCCACACCTTCCTTCCGTCTTTCTCCCCTACCTTTTTCATCCACACCTTCCTTCCGTCTTTCTCCTCTACCTTTTCATCCACACCTTCCTTCTCCTCTACCTTTTCATCCACACCTTCCTTCTCCCTCCTCTACCTTTTCATCCACACCTTCCTTCTCCCTCCTCTACCTTTTCATCCACACCTTCCTTCTCCCTCCTCTACCTTTTCATCCACACCTTCCTTTTTTTCTCCCCTACCTTTTCATCCACACCTTCCTTCTTTCTCCCCTACCTTTTCATCCACACCTTCCGTCTTTCTCCTCTACCTTTTCACCCACACCTTCTGTCTTTCTCCCCTACCTTTTCATCTACACCTTCCTTCTTTCTCCCCTACCTTTTCATCCACACCCTCCTTCTTTCTCCCCTACCTTTTCATCCACACCTTCCTTCTTTCTCCCCTACCTTTTCATCCACACCTTCCGTCTTTCTCCTCTACCTTTTCACCCACACCTTCTGTCTTTCTCCTCTACCTTTTCACCCACACCTTCCTTCTTTCTCCCCTACCTTTTCACCCACACCTTCCTTCTTTCTCCCCTACCTTTTCACGCACACCTTCCTTCTTTCTCCCCTACCTTTTCATCCACACCTTCCTTCTTTCTCTACCTTTTCATCCACACCCTCCTTCTTTCTCCCCTACCTTTTCATCCACACCTTCCGTCTTTCCCCTACCTTTTCATCCACACCTTCCTTCCGTCTTTCTCCCCTAACTTTTCATCCACACCTTCCTTCCGTCTTTCTCCCCTACCTTTTCATCCACACCTTCCTTCCGTCTTTCTCCCATACCTTTTCATCCACACCTTCCTTCCGTCTTTCTCCCCTACCTTTTCACCCACACCTTCCTTCTTTATCCCCTACCTTTTCACCCACACCTTCCTTCTTTCTCCCCTACCTTTTCATCCACACCTTCCTTCTTTCTCCCCTACCTTTTCATCCACACCTTCCGTCTTTCTCCCCTACCTTTTCATCCACACCTTCCTTCCGTCTTTCTCCCCTACCTTTTCATCCACACCTTCCTTCCGTCTTTCTCCCCTACCTTTTCATCCACACCTTCCTTCCGTCTTTCTCCCATAACTTTTCATCCACACCTTCCTTCCGTCTTTCTCCCCTACCTTTTCACCCACACCTTCCTTCTTTATCCCCTACCTTTTCACCCACACCTTCCTTCTTTCTCCCCTACCTTTTCATCCACACCTTCCTTCTTTCTCCCCTACCTTTTCATCCACACCTTCCTTCTTTCTCCCCTACCTTTTCATCCACACCCTCCTTCTTTCTCCCCTACCTTTTCATCCACACCTTCCTTCTTTCTCCCCTACCTTTTCATCCACACCTTCCTTCTTTCTCCCCTACCTTTTCATCCACACCTTCCGTCTTTCTCCTCTACCTTTTCACCGACACCTTCTGTCTCTCTCCTCTACCTTTTCACCCACACCTTCCTTCTTTCTCCCCTACCTTTTCACCCACACCTTCCTTCTTTCTCCCCTACCTTTTCACCCACACCTTCCTTCTTTATCCCCTACCTTTTCACCCACACCTTCCTTCTTTCTCCCCTACCTTTTCATCCACACCTTCCTTCTTTCTCCCCTACCTTTTCATCCACACCTTCCTTCTTTCTCCCCTACCTTTTCATCCACACCTTCCTTCTTTCTCCCCTACCTTTTCATCCACACCTTCCTTCTTTCTCCCCTACCTTTTCATCCACACCCTCCTTCTTTCTCCCCTACCTTTTCATCCACACCCTCCTTCTTTCTCCCCTACCTTTTCATCCACACCTTCCGTCATTCTCCCCTACCTTTTCATCCACACCTTCCGTCATTCTCCCCTACCTTTTCATCCACACCTTCCTTCTTTCTCCCCTACCTTTTCATCCACACCTCCTTCTTTCTCCCCTACCTTTTCATCCACACCTTCCTTCCGTCTTTCTCCTCTACCTTTTCCTTCTCCAATCTTCTTGCTTGTCTCATTCCAACCCTCTCAGAAAGCTGGTTATGAGTGACCCGCTGAGAAGCTGGGTGGTTGATTGAGCTTCACACCTTAAGGAAACTAATTTGTTAGCCTGCTATCGTTCTCCCCAGGAGTCACTTACTCACTATGCTAATTGTAAATGAGCCAGCTGACCCGTAAAGGAAGATGCCGGAAGCTCTGGGTGTCTCTGTGAACTCCTCTTCACGGATCTACTCGTGCTTGCGTAGTTCACTCTTCAGACACACAAGGCTAGACGAGCACAGAGACGCACACAGAAACACACACAATCCTGTATCTCATTCTACTTTACAGTATAAATAATGAAAAGCCCCAGTCTTGGGTCAAAGGTATAGCAATAGCAGCCTCCTTCCCCAATGTTAGCCTAATTAAACCTTCTGCACTGAAGCGATCCAGTGTGTGTCTGTATGTGCGTCTGTCGGTGTGCACAGAGAGACTTTAAAAAGTGTGTGTGTGTGTGTAAAGACAATCCTCAACAGGAAATATTACAATGCAGCCCATAAGGACGATATGTGATGATCTGACCTTGGCATTTAGATGTTGTTGAATTAGTACGTGGTTGTCTGGCCTTAAGCCCATCTGTCACTGACAGGAACAGATTCTCTGTAGGCCTCTCCCCTCTCTCTCCCTCTCTCACTCTTTCTCTCTCTCTCTCTCTCTCTCTCTCTCTCCCGCCCTCCCTCGCTTTCTCCCGCCCTCTCCCAGCCAGCCAGCCCAAGCTGTGTGTTTAATGCATAACAATGAGAGTAATGGAGGGTTGTTTCTCTGATCCCTGTCAGAGAAACACACACAGCCAGGATGTCATTTTCACTTTAACCACGCTAATAAGCATGCACTCTAACGCCAATCCCACAGAGGAGAGCAGAGGAGATTGATGTGGTGTGTTTGTGTGGTTGTGATCTACGTCTTTATAGACTGATCATGGTAGGACAGGGAGAGGAGGCGAGGCGGTGCTCACACACACACACACACACACACACACACACACACACACACACACACACACACACACACACAGGCTGCCTGTCAGAGGAGGACTGACACTGATCGAACGGCCAGTCAGTACACTCTCCGGTCTCAGGTGTGATGTGTAGCTGGGCTGTTATTGCCAAGTGTTGCTGTAACACAGATGGAATTCCATTGCTAAACTTCTTACCTAAGTGTCTATACCTTCATGGGTTTGATGATTGATGGGTTGGGGTACATTGTAACACATTTTGTAACTTAGGCGATCTCTTTTTATTGATCACTTTATCTACACTGATTGAAGTGGATTTAATAACAAGGGACATCAATAAGGGATCCTAGACTGACCAGGTGAATCCAGGTGAAATCTATGCCATGGAAAGAGCAGAGGTTCGTAATGTTCTGTACACGCCCATATTGATGTAAATTGTTACATCCACTTCAATCAGTGTAGATGAAGGTGAGGAGACAAATCTCCCCCGTGGACAACTAATTAGCATAATAAAATCAGACCCATTAAAATCGGTCAGTTTAAGCTAGAGATATCTGTATTTTTTGCTTTTTTTTATACTTCAAGGGGTCTTAAAAATCAAATAGCAAAATGATCCTTGGTTTGACCTCAAAACAATTCCATATATATTAGTAGAATATAATTGGAACATCAAATAGCAATAAAATCACAGTATCGAATCGCAACACATATCGTGAGAATCGCAACACATATCGTGAGAATCGCAATATATATCGTATCGGCACATAAGTATTGGGATAATATCGTATCGCGAGGTCGCTGGCAATTCCCAGCGCTATTGTCCCTGTGGAGCCGGGAAGTGTCCAGGAGAGTACAGTGCATAAATGATCGCCAGCTTGTGGTCCTAAAAACTGGGAAATGGGTTACCTCCGGTTCGTTCAGCCATCCCTCTGGGGGAAATGAATGGGGAAAGAATAGTGTTTCGGGATAAACACCAAAAAAGAAGGTCTGAAGTGAAAACAGGCTTAGGTCTAATACATTTTGGTGTGTGTGTGTGTGTGTGTGTTTGACAGAATGTGCCAATAATTCAGGTTGCAAAGGGATGGTATATTGCTGGAAACGTTTAAATGTACCAGTACTATACCCAGAATGTTTGTAAATTTCAAGGCTTGAGTATAATCTATCACAAAACAAGTACTCTTTTTGGGTACTTCAGATTATCACAGTTGTCTGTAATAATTTCTGGCCCACTGTGTGGCCTTATCACATGTAAAAATATATGAAATAATATGATTATTTTTTTCAAATAGAACGACAAAGCTGTAGAACATGAACCTAAATATAAACCACCACCTTAGTGAATACCATTGGTGTTTATTATCAGCATTTCCGCATGAAATATTCTTTATTAAAACATTTTACTAACTTATTTATTTGACTTTTAATTCTTTCTTTTTATTTCACCTTTATTTAACCAGGTAGGCCACTTGAGAACAAGCTCTCATTTACAACGGCGACCTGGCCAAGATGAAGCAAAGCGGTGCGACACAAACAACAACACAGGGTCAATATGTATTTGTTGTCAGTGTTGTGGTGTCAGACTGGTTGCAGTTGTGAAACAAGTCAATAGTTGGAAGAGTTGCAGAGTTAATAGAAAATGATACCATTGTTGATTTAGATGCTTTTGTCATTATTAGGTTATTTTCTCTTGAATCATACTGTTTGTTCTATCTCCTGGACACTCATGGACAATATGGACACAGATATAACTATATACACAAATATATTTTTTAAGTTCTTCAAGTATAAATCACCAAAGTTACGATAGATTGCCATAGATTTCCTGTATATTACCGACATTTCTGAAGATTCTGTTGGTAAATTACTGGTAGCTTTGCAACCCGGGCCTATAATGGATTGGATCTGATGTTGCATAGTGGCTAAATGACATGTCCTGTCGGTAATCATCAGGCCATATACTGCGTCTCGCACTAAACCGAAATCCCCTAGTCTACGTTATTAATTACATCTCAATAACAATGTCTTAACACAATCCATTAGAAGCGCTAACCCTGCAATTAAGGGATGTTAGAGCACACGTGCCTACGTAAGCCCAGTATACATACGCCCAGTAACCATGCATTGTGCTGATGAATATGTCGGTCCAGATTAAATCCTTATCAGAGGCTGACGTGAGTCCCAGTAGAGGGGTATGCAGGTCAGATCCTGAATAACAGTCTGCAGTTTAACCTTCCCGACATGGAGCACACACCACTATTACTGAGCAACATCTGTCATGTTGCTGTTGCTGCATGTCGTCTTCCATGCCACGGGAAAGCAAAATGTTGGCAACACCACAAAAGAAGTCACTCTGAGACATGTTGCCGTTTCACCGGCTGAATATAAATCCGCCGTAATTCACAGCTAATTTCGTACGCATGCATGACACGCACACAAAGGCCCAGACACACACACACACACACCTCACACACACCTCTCATCACACGCTCCTGGCTCTCGTAGAGTCGCTCACAATGTATCCCTGGCGTTACACATCCATCCATATATCATCTGCATACCCAGCTAGCACCATAATCATTACACATCCATCTATATATCATCTACATACCCAGCTAGCACCATAATCATTACACATCCATCTATATATCATCTACATACCCAGCTAGCACCATAATCATTACACATCCATCTATATATCATCTACATACCCAGCTAGCATCATAATCATTACACATCCATCTATATATCATCTCATACCCAGCTAGCACCATAATCATTACACATCCATCTATATATCATCTATATACCCAGCTAGCACCATAATCATTACACATCCATCCATATATCATCTGCATACCCAGCTAGCACCATAATCATTACACATCCATCTATATATCATCTACATACCCAGCTAGCACCATAATCATTACACATCCATCTATATATCATCTACATACCCAGCTAGCACCATAATCATTACACATCCATCTATATATCATCTACATACCCAGCTAGCACCATAATCATTACACATCCATCTATATATCATCTACATACCCAGCTAGCACCATAATCATTACACATCCATCCATATATCATCTACATACCCAGCTAGCATCATAATCATTACACATCCATCTATATATCATCTACATACCCAGCTAGCACCATAATCATTACACATCCATCTATATATCATCTACATACCCAGCTAGCACCATAATCATTACACATCCATATATAATTTACATACCCAGCTAGCACCATAATCATTACACATCCATCTATATATCATCTACATACCCAGCTAGCACCATAATCATTACACATCCATCTATATATCATCTACATACCCAGCTAGCACCATAATCATTACACATCCATCTATATATCATCTACATACCCAGCTAGCACCATAATCATTACACATCCATCTATATATCATCTACATACCCAGATAGCACCATAATCATTACACATCCATCTATATATCATCTACATACCCAGCTAGCATCATAATCATTACGCATCCATCTATATATCTACATACCCAGCTAGCACCATAATCATTACACATCCATCTATATATCATCTACATACCCAGCTAGCACCATAATCATTATACATCCATCTATATATCATCTACATACCCAGCTAGCACCATAATCATTACACATCCATCTATATATCATGTACATACCCAGCTAGCACCATAATCATTATACATCCATCTATATATCATCTACATACCCAGCTAGCACCATAATCATTACACATCCATCTATATATCATCTACATACCCAGCTAGCATCATAATCATTACACATCCATCTATATATCATCTCATACCCAGCTAGCACCATAATCATTACACATCCATCTATATATCATCTATATACCCAGCTAGCACCATAATCATTACACATCCATCCATATATCATCTACATACCCAGCTAGCATCATAATCATTACACATCCATCTATATATCATCTACATACCCAGCTAGCACCATAATCATTACACATCCATCTATATATCATCTACATACCCAGCTAGCACCATAATCATTACACATCCATCTATATATCATCTACATACCCAGCTAGCACCATAATCATTACACATCCATCTATATATCATCTACATACCCAGCTAGCACCATAATCATTACACATTCATCTATATATCATCTACATACCCAGCTAGCACCATAATCAACCCATCAACTTGTTTTCTCTACCTTCACATCCACTTAACCTCTCGTTGCAGGGAATAACTCTACATTACAATTACTGCTGAACCACTACTTTCTTTCCACTCCATTTTGCGGCAGATTGGAGACGGCAGCTGTAATTACGTTTGCGGTAAAAGGTAGAGATTGAATTATTCTGCCACGGTGGGTCGAGGAGAAATTATTCAGGAGAAAATGGGAGAGAGAAGAGAAGGGGGTTGTTGTGAACACCTGCCATGGCATGTTTGTAGTCTGTCTCAGGTCTGGTGGAAGAGGGAGTTGTGTGTGTGTGTGTGTGTGTGGGGGGGGGGCGTGTTTGACAGTGTTTCTGCTAAGCTGACTTGGGGAAAAGAAGCGAGGAGAGAACTGGTCAGAAGTTGTTAAAAGTTGATTTTAGCGAGGGTGTTGGGCAAGTGAGGTAGCAAGCTGGATTTGTATTTATTTTTTCTCCCTCCCGCCTTCTGCTTTCACAAAACAAAGAAGTGAGAGCATGGAGAAACCGGAGAATGTAGTCAGGAACAATACGGATCAGCCAGAGAAACTGGGGGAAATAATATCTTCTCTGTGATAAAACACACATTTCATCCGAAGTAAATAAAAGGTATGGGAGAGTTTGCAGAAGGATCTTCAAAGACACACACACACACACACACACACACACAATTGCTGTGTTAAAAAAGTCAAAGGAGTTGTGTAGAGAAACAAAGGGAACTTTATTAGGAACTAGTGTCTGGTGGTGTTTCACCTTCACTCTAAAGTAATTGGGTTTAACAACATGTGTTACTTGTCTGCAAATATACGTGTCAAGGCTTAAGGCGCCTGCATGCTAGGCCATACCCCCTTAAAAAACCTTCGCTTGAGACGCTGTAGCAACAACACACCCAGTAACACTTCATCAAAATAGTCCGAACTAATCTAAGATGTATCAAGAAATCTGTAATAAATGTAGATTTAAAAAAAAAAATTGGGCCGAGGAGGTCTAAGTCGCGCAATTTTACATCTAAGACGTTTGGTGCATTATTTCTCAAGAGGCAAAATGTGCATGAAAACTAGTCGTCTCTCATTGAATGGAGTCATTGAACACTGGTCACTTTAGTAATGTTTGCATACTGTTTCAGCCTCTTCACATGTATATACTGTATTCTAGTCAAGGCTCATCCTAAATAACTGTTTTATTGCTAGGTATTCGACTGTTGGCGCTAGAAACACCAATGCAATTGTATTCCTCCTATTACCATCATGTACATTGTCGGATCCATTTACTTTTAATCTCTCACAATGAGAACATTTCCCAAAGAGAATGAGGCATGGACAGTCTCCTTCTAAATACGAGTGGATCTCCTCCTTCTAGCCATTTCTAAAGAAGTGAATGATGGTTGTGGTGTTCAGTTTGGTCAACGACAGTACCCTATGTACTGCAATTAGCATATCAATAGGCCCGTCCTTCTCTATCTCTCTCTTTCTTTCTCTCCGTCTCAATTTATCTCTCTTCATTTGTCCCCTCTCTTTTTTTTTCTCACTCTGTTTCTCTCTCTCTCTCTCTTTCTCCCTCTCCCTCACCCCATTCATCCTCACACATTTCCCTCGTGCCTTTGTCTGTCTCCCTCTTGCTAGCCTGTTCCCTGCATTCCCTGGTTGGTCTTTTACGGTGGGTCCGATCAGAACCATTCAATGTCTCCCTGCTCTTTTATACCTCTTTGTTATTGTAGTGATACGAGAGGAGAAACCCTGTACATTATTAATGAGCTTCCACCCCCTCTGACTCACAGCATGTTGCTGGGATGAGTTGCTCTCTTTGTGTGTGTGGTGTGTGTGGGTGTGTGTGTGTGTGTGTGTGTGTGTGTGTGTGTGTGTAACCAGCAAATGTTTATAAGGCAGCATGCAAATGTACCCCAGCTCTTACCAGCTGTTATCAGAGTATGTCCAGCTATACCATAATATTATCCCACTGCTGTTCAGTTAATTGAAATGCAACGAGTCTTTCAGTTCTGGGATAGATGGTGGAGTGTATACAGTCCAATGGCAAACCATTATCAGTTGTTGTGAGGCCTGGACTGTACGCAGTAGTGTGAGAGGATATATGGGTTAGGCTGGAGGCCGGTCCTAAAGGAGAGAACACCTTCCAATCTTCTAACTGTACACAAACGCATCAAGGCTGCAAGCCTCCGCGGCTCACGTGCTGCAAATGAAATCTACAGTTACTCAAGGCCAGTAGATAAAAGCTGCACTTATTCTATACAGCCATTCCCACAGCTTTGTACATAGCCTTTGAAATCCACAGCAGTATTGGGACAGGATTCTCCCCTCCTGACAGTAGAAGTGAATACAATAACTCCCTGAAAGAAACGATCACCTGTAACAATGGATCCCTCCAGCGTTCTCAGAACTACCATTCATATCATTAACCTTTATTTGTTAGTTTGACTTTTGGAGTTCTCAGAGGATTAGAAGGTCTGGTGTTGTATTCATATTTCTGCTGTGTGTTGTATTGTCTTACTGCTGTGTCGTTATTGTAGGGGCCTGAGTAGAGGGTGAGTGGAATGATCCATAAGTGGTTATTGAATTAATTCAACGGTAAAAAAATAAAAATAAGAATAAGAAGAGCGGGTGAAAAAGGTATAGAGACTGTCTATCGCTCTGCCCTCCACGTGAGAGAAACAGAGACTGTCTGTCGCTCTGCCCTCCACGTGAGAGAAACAGAGCAACATTAGTGGAACGCTGATAAGGAACCGAACAGCAACAGCTTCTCGGAAATGAAATATCGCACAAACACTCTTAAATGTATTATTTGTGTTGCCCTCCATCGCAACGTATTGATTTTGATGCATCAGAGGAAGGAGGGAGAGACTAGAGAGGAAGTGAATGAGACCAGAGAGAGAAGAGAACAAGTGAAATATGGATTGATTTGATGCCTTTGTGGAGAGTTTTTTTTCTTCTTACAGTCCCTGTGGCTCTGTCCTTTCGCGGTATATGGACCTAACCGGACCTCATTTAACCCATGGATCATGTCCAGAAACCTAGAACCCCTCTGGCCTCATGACACTTGGAAAGCTTTTCCATATGCAAAGCATTGGTGCTTTTACCAAAACCACGCTGTGCTGCTGATTATTTCACAGTTGAATCCGTTTCTCTGAGGTGTCTCTGTCTTGCTTGGTTGCTCGCCCCCAGGGAGAAATACAGCCAAAGTAATATTGACTTGTTGCTTTAATTCGCCTATTGGCTGTCACACAGTATTGACCAGTATAGCTTTGGTAAATAGCCCTAAATGGCTTGATTAAAAACAGTTAGTGTGATGAATTGCTGTGGCTGGAGTGAAGTAATTTGTATTGGGACTTCATTTGTTGCCAGACCAAGAAAAACACCAAATTACTTATATTGTAGTTAACATCAGATGTTAAAAATATAAAGTGCATTTAAAACGTTCTTATTGTCAAAACATCAAAGGTGTAAGATTCTCAAAATGTTCTTATTGTTTAGAGGTTAAAGTTGGAACTCTTTGAACTTTTCGTTGTATGATGTCCAAGAATTAACCATAGAGTCGGAGGGGGGACATATAAAATATTCATTGTATGTTTTTTCCTGGCAAAATCCCAATGTGTGACTGTTCCCACACATGTATTGTGACTGTTCCCACACATGTACTGCTACTGTTCCCACACATGTATTGTGACTGTTCCCACACATGTATTGTGACTGTTCCCACACATGTACTGTGACTGTTCCCACACATGTACTGTGACTGTTCCCACACATGTATTGTGACTGTTCCCACACATGTACTGTGACTGTTCCCACACATGTATTGTGACTGTTCCCACACATGTATTGTGACTGTTCCCACACATGTATTGTGACTGTTCCCACACATGTATTGTGACTGTTCCCACACATGTATTGTGACTGTTCCCACACATGTACTGTGACTGTTCCCACACATGTACTGTGACTGTTCCCACACATGTACTGTGACTGTTCCCACACATGTATTGTGACTGTTCCCACACATGTATTGTGACTGTTCCCACACATGTATTGTGACTGTTCCCACACATGTACTGTGACTGTTCCCACACATGTATTGTGACTGTTCCCACACATGTATTGTGACTGTTCCCACACATGTACTGTGACTGTTCCCACACATGTATTGTGACTGTTCCCACACATGTATTGTGACTGTTCCCACACATGTATTGTGACTGTTCCCACACATGTATTGTGACTGTTCCCACACATGTATTGTGACTGTTCCCACACATGTACTGTGACTGTTCCCACACATGTACTGTGACTGTTCCCACACATGTACTGTGACTGTTCCCACACATGTATTGTGACTGTTCCCACACATGTATTGTGACTGTTCCCACACATGTATTGTGACTGTTCCCACACATGTACTGTGACTGTTCCCACACATGTATTGTGACTGTTCCCACACATGTACTGTGACTGTTCCCACATATCCAACGTGTGACTGTTCCACACATGTACTGTGACTGTTCCCACACATCCAACGTGTGACTGTTCCCACACATGTACTGTGACTGTTCCCACACATGATTCTGTTCCCACACATGAATTGTGACTGTTCCCACACGTCCAATGTGTCTGTTCCCACACATCCAATGTGTGACTGTTCCCACACGTCCAATGTGTGACTGTTCCCACACGTCCAATGTGTGACTGTTCCCACACGTCCAATGTGTGACTGTTCCCACACGTCCAATGTGTGACTGTTCCCACACGTCCAATGTGTGACTGTTCCCACACGTCCAATGTGTGACTGTTCCCACACGTCCAATGTGTGTCTGTTCCCACACGTCCAATGTGTGTCTGTTCCCACACGTCCAATGTGTGACTGTTCCCACACGTCCAATGTGTGTCTGTTCCCACACGTCCAATGTGTGTCTGTTCCCACACGTCCAATGTGTGTCTGTTCCCACACGTCCAATGTGTGACTGTTCCCACACGTCCAATGTGTGACTGTTCCCACACGTCCAATGTGTGTCTGTTCCCACACGTCCAATGTGTGACTGTTCCCACACGTCCAATGTGTGTCTGTTCCCACACGTCCAATGTGTGTCTGTTCCCACACGTCCAATGTGTGTTTGTTCCCACACGTCCAATGTGTGACTGTTCCCACACATGTATTGTGACTGTTCCCACACATGTGTTGTGACTGTTCCCCACATGTATTGTGACTGTTCCCACACATGTATTGTGACTGTTCCCACACATGTACTAATACTGTTCCCACACATCCAATGTGTGACTGTTCCCACACATGTACTGTGACTGTTCCCACACATTCAATGTGTGACTGTTCCCACACATGTATTGTGACTGTTCCCACACATGTATTGTGACTGTTCCCACACATGTACTGTGACTGTTCCCACACATCCAACGTGTGACTGTTCCCACACATGTACTGTGACTGTTCCCACACATGATTCTGTTCCCACACATGAATTGTGACTGTTCCCACACATCCAATGTGTGTCTGTTCCCACACATCCAATGTGTGCCTGTTCCCACACGTCCAATGTGTGTCTGTTCCCACACGTCCAATGTGTGTCTGTTCCCACACGTCCAATGTGTGTCTGTTCCCACACATGTATTGTGACTGTTCCCACACGTCCAATGTGTGTCTGTTCCCACACATTAGATGTGTGGGAACAGTCACACACAACACATGTACTGTGACTGTTCCCACACATGTATTGTGACTGTTCCCACACATGTATTGTGACTGTTCCCACACATGTATTGTGACTTTTCCCACACATGTATTGTGACTGTTCCCACACATGTATTGTGACTGTTCCCACACGTCCAATGTGTGACTGTTCCCACACATGTATTGTGACTGTTCCCACACATGTATCGTGACTGTTCCCACACATGTATTGTGTCTGTTCTCACACATGTATTGTGACTGTTCCCACACGTCCAATGTGTGACTGTTCCCACACATCCGATGTGTGACTGTTCCCACACATGTACTGTGACTGTTCCCACACATCCAATGTGTGACTGTTCCCACACATCCAATGTGTGACTGTTCCCACACATCCAATGTGTGACTGTTCCCACACATCCAATGTGTGACTGTTCCCACACATCCAATGTGTGACTGTTCCCACACATCCAATGTGTGACTGTTCCCACACATCCAATGTGTGACTGTTCCCACACATCCAATGTGTGACTGTTCCCACACATGTATTGTGACTGTTCCCACACATGTATTGTGACTGTTCCCACACGTCCAATGTGTGACTGTTCCCACACGTCCAATGTGTGACTGTTCCCACACATCCAATGTGTGACTGTTCCCACACATCCAATGTGTGACTGTTCCCACACATCCAATGTGTGACTGTTCCCACACATCCAATGTGTGACTGTTCCCACACATGTATTGTGACTGTTCCCACACATGTATTGTGACTGTTCCCACACATGTATTGTGACTGTTCCCACACATGTATTGTGACTGTTCCCACACATGTATTGTGACTGTTCCCACACATGTACTGCTACTGTTCCCACACATGTATTGCGACTGTTCCCACACATGTATTGTGACTGTTCCCACACATGTACTGTGACTGTTCCCACACATGTACTGTGACTGTTCCCACACATGTATTGTGACTGTTCCCACACATGTACTGTGACTGTTCCCACACATGTACTGTGACTGTTCCCACACATGTATTGTGACTGTTCCCACACATGTATTGTGACTGTTCCCACACATGTATTGTGACTGTTCCCACACATGTATTGTGACTGTTCCCACACATGTATTGTGACTGTTCCCACACATGTACTGTGACTGTTCCCACACATGTACTGTGACTGTTCCCACACATGTACTGTGACTGTTCCCACACATGTATTGTGACTGTTCCCACACATGTATTGTGACTGTTCCCACACATGTATTGTGACTGTTCCCACACATGTACTGTGACTGTTCCCACACATGTATTGTGACTGTTCCCACACATGTACTGTGACTGTTCCCACATATCCAACGTGTGACTGTTCCACACATGTACTGTGACTGTTCCCACACATCCAACGTGTGACTGTTCCCACACATGTACTGTGACTGTTCCCACACA
This sequence comes from Oncorhynchus mykiss, assembly GCF_057628025.1. Lineage (NCBI taxonomy): Eukaryota > Metazoa > Chordata > Actinopteri > Salmoniformes > Salmonidae > Oncorhynchus > Oncorhynchus mykiss. The sequence continues at coordinate 22,381,631 of NC_143040.1, forward strand.
TGATTCTGTTCCCACACATGAATTGTGACTGTTCCCACACATCCAATGTGTGTCTGTTCCCACACGTGTATTGTGACTGTTCCCACACGTCCAATGTGTCTGTTCCCACACATCCAATGTGTGACTGTTCCCACACGTCCAATGTGTGACTGTTCCCACACGTCCAATGTGTGACTGTTCCCACACGTCCAATGTGTGACTGTTCCCACACGTCCAATGTGTGACTGTTCCCACACGTCCAATGTGTGACTGTTCCCACACGTCCAATGTGTGACTGTTCCCACACGTCCAATGTGTGTCTGTTCCCACACGTCCAATGTGTGTCTGTTCCCACACGTCCAATGTGTGACTGTTCCCACACGTCCAATGTGTGTCTGTTCCCACACGTCCAATGTGTGTCTGTTCCCACACGTCCAATGTGTGTCTGTTCCCACACGTCCAATGTGTGACTGTTCCCACACGTCCAATGTGTGACTGTTCCCACACGTCCAATGTGTGACTGTTCCCACACGTCCAATGTGTGTCTGTTCCCACACGTCCAATGTGTGTCTGTTCCCACACGTCCAATGTGTGTTTGTTCCCACACGTCCAATGTGTGACTGTTCCCACACATGTATTGTGACTGTTCCCACACATGTGTTGTGACTGTTCCCCACATGTATTGTGACTGTTCCCACACATGTATTGTGACTGTTCCCACACATGTACTAATACTGTTCCCACACATCCAATGTGTGACTGTTCCCACACATGTACTGTGACTGTTCCCACACATTCAATGTGTGACTGTTCCCACACATGTATTGTGACTGTTCCCACACATGTATTGTGACTGTTCCCACACATGTACTGTGACTGTTCCCACACATCCAACGTGTGACTGTTCCCACACATGTACTGTGACTGTTCCCACACATGATTCTGTTCCCACACATGAATTGTGACTGTTCCCACACATCCAATGTGTGTCTGTTCCCACACATCCAATGTGTGTCTGTTCCCACACGTCCAATGTGTGTCTGTTCCCACACGTCCAATGTGTATCTGTTCCCACACGTCCAATGTGTGTCTGTTCCCACACATGTATTGTGACTGTTCCCACACGTCCAATGTGTGTCTGTTCCCACACATTAGATGTGTGGGAACAGTCACACACAACACATGTACTGTGACTGTTCCCACACATGTATTGTGACTGTTCCCACACATGTATTGTGACTGTTCCCACACATGTATTGTGACTTTTCCCACACATGTATTGTGACTGTTCCCACACATGTATTGTGACTGTTCCCACACGTCCAATGTGTGACTGTTCCCACACATGTATTGTGACTGTTCCCACACATGTATCGTGACTGTTCCCACACATGTATTGTGTCTGTTCTCACACATGTATTGTGACTGTTCCCACACGTCCAATGTGTGACTGTTCCCACACATCCGATGTGTGACTGTTCCCACACATGTACTGTGACTGTTCCCACACATCCAATGTGTGACTGTTCCCACACATCCAATGTGTGACTGTTCCCACACATCCAATGTGTGACTGTTCCCACACATCCAATGTGTGACTGTTCCCACACATCCAATGTGTGACTGTTCCCACACATCCAATGTGTGACTGTTCCCACACATCCAATGTGTGACTGTTCCCACACATCCAATGTGTGACTGTTCCCACACATGTATTGTGACTGTTCCCACACATGTATTGTGACTGTTCCCACACGTCCAATGTGTGACTGTTCCCACACGTCCAATGTGTGACTGTTCCCACACGTCCAATGTGTGACTGTTCCCACACATCCAATGTGTGACTGTTCCCACACATCCAATGTGTGACTGTTCCCACACATCCAATGTGTGACTGTTCCCACACATGTATTGTGACTGTTCCCACACATGTATTGTGACTGTTCCCACACATGTATTGTGACTGTTCCCACACATGTATTGTGACTGTTCCCACACATGTATTGTGACTGTTCCCACACATGTACTGTGACTGATCCCACACATCCAATGTGTGACTGTTCCCACACATGTATTGTGACTGTTCCCACACGTCCAATGTGTGTCTGTTCCCACACATGTATTGTGACTGTTCCCACACGTCCAATGTGTGACTGTTCCCACACGTCCAATGTGTGACTGTTCCCACACTTCCAATGTGTGACTGTTCCCACACGTCCAATGTGTGACTGTTCCCACACGTCCAATGTGTGACTGTTCCCACACGTCCAATGTGTGACTGTTCCCACACGTCCAATGTGTGACTGTTCCCACACGTCCATTGTGTGACTGTTCCCACACGTCCATTGTGTGACTGTTCCCACACGTCCAATGTGTGACTGTTTCCACACGTCCATTGTGTGACTGTTCCCACACGTCCATTGTGTGACTGTTCCCACACGTCCATTGTGTGACTGTTCCCACACGTCCATTGTGTGACTGTTCCCACACGTCCATTGTGTGACTGTTCCCACACATGCAATGTGTGTGCATTGGATTTCTGTCCTTCTAGTTTGATGGGTTTTCCTTGTACCCCTTGAGTGGAGTCGACATTTGATTTTCTTCGGCTTCAGTAGCTGTGACTGTCAAGATAGGATCCTGTCGGACATGAATCCCCGGGTCCCATTACTTCACAACACCCTCCTCTGTTTTCCCTATCAGTGTGGCGTAATGAGAGAACAAACAAACAACTAAATTAAGTTCCAGCCTGTCAAGTCAGAACTCACCCGGCCTCCTCTCTCAGCTGTAAAACAAAACAAGTGACAGGCCGGCCAAAAGAAAGAAAGAATCCCAGACTGTAGCCTCCCCCTGTCAAGTCAAAACTCACCCATCAAAGTCCTTCTGATTTTACGGCACCACAAGGCAAATGAATCATTAATGCCAGGCACTCACTTATGCTTCTAAAAGGGTAATTACACCATCTGCTTTGGTTTAAAATAATCAATTGGCTCCACAAGTGACACACTCGGGCGAGACGGCATGACACCGCCCAATATGCTAGGTTGTCTTTAGCCTTTAGCGTCAAACAAGTGTGTGTGTGTGTGTGTGTGTGTGATTTGTCTGCTGTCGGCGGCTGCTCACGCTCATTTGGTGGATGTTCCTTTTCATTAAGGCTATTCCTTCCTGTGCGCCATTTATAATGACTCCTCTGTTGTGTTGCGAATATTAGGGTGAATACAACCAACCGAAGAACAGTTCCCAGCGTAAACTTGTCAGGCCTTTCATATTCAGTGGAAACTATCCACACACCATTCATATTGCATCTGCTCGATATAATTGACACTGTCATTAGTGTGGGCAGCAACATGCAGTACAGTAGTGAATACACAAGAGGCTGGTGGCACCTTAATTGGGGAGGATGGGCTCGTGGTAACGGCTGGAGCGGAATGGGTGGAATGGCATCAAACACATCAAACACATGGTTTGACGCCAATCCATTTGTTCAGTTCCAGCCATTCTCATGAGCCCTCAGCAGCCTCCACTGAGTGAATATTTACCCTGGAATAAATGCGAAAGACAAAAGTTATAAATATGGCCGTGCCACTAAGTAACTGCAAGAAAAAGGCCTCTGGCAATAACATCATATTAAAAACCATAAAAAGCACATAATGATGCACAATAAAAGTACTGCTCATGCATTATTCTCTAGGCCACTTTCCACTTTCTCTCCCAACCCTCTCCTCAGCCAAGAGCGTGTGTGTGCGTGTGCATGCTTGCATGTGTATGTATATCTGCATGTATCATGTGTATTCATGCTCGTGTGTGTGGAAGGGGGGTACTGAAGCTGTCCTTTGACGTCGAAAGACGTGGGCACATAAATAGCAGGAGGAATGAGAGGGGTCTGGATCATTCATCCTCCACACATTTATTTACCCTCTAATCCTCTCAGGGTCTGTGTGCCGTTGACAAGTTTCTATCCTCCTGCCCTCTGTTTCCACAAGCTTTGTCTCCCTGTTCACTGGCTGGGCTGACAGCTGGGTCTGGGTTCTGGGTTCTGGGCACCACCTGCACTGAGACTGAGGCTGAGCAGGCCTAGCTCTGGATCAATGCCCTCATCGCACTCAAAGCTAATAGCCACACTGGGCCTTCTGAGCCTCTCTGTACTGACAACGCTATCATTTCTGGGTTAAAGAGTACGCTACAGGCCTATAGGGTACATTGCAGAAGCCAATGGTAATAAGCATTGCTAAACTACTGAGTTGCATCACACAATGAGATGGACTTAATACAATATTAATACACATTGTTTTGCTTTCATTAAAGTGCTAAACAAAAATACTGAACACAAATTTAAACGCAACATGTAAAGTGCATAATAAGCGCATTTCTCTCAAATATTGTGCCCAAGTTTCCCTGTTTGTGAGCATTTCTCCTTTGCCACGATAATCCATCCACCTGACAGATGTGGCATATCAAGAAGCTGACTAAACAGCATTGCCATTACATAGGTGCACCTTGTGCTGGAGACCACAAAAGGCCACTAAAATGTGCAGTTTTGTCAAACAACACAGTGCCACAGATGTCTGAAGTTTTGAGGGAGCTTGCAATTGGCATGCTGACTACAGGAATGTCCACCAGAGCTGACGGAGAGAATTTAACGTACATTTTCTACCATAAGCTATTTCCAACGTTGTTTTAGAGAATTTGGCAGTATGTCCATCTGGCATCACAACCGCAGACCATGTGTAACCACACCAGCCCAGGACCTCCCCATCCGGCTTCCTCACCTGCGGGATCGTCTGAGACCAGCCACCCAGACAGCTGATGAAACTATTGATTTACACAACCAAATCATTTCTGCACAAACTGTCAGAAACCGTCTCAGGGAAGCTCACCTGCGTTCTCGTCGTGAAGGGTCTTGAAGTTTGGCGTTGCAACTGACTTCAGTGGGCAAATGTTCACCTTCGATGGCCACTGGCACGCTGGAGAAGTGTGCTCTTCACGGATTAGTCCCAGTTTCAACTGTACCAGGCAGATGACAGACCGTGTGTATGGCGTTGTGTGGGCGAGCAGTTTGCTGGTGTCAACATTGTGAACAGAGTGCCCTATGGTGGTGGTGGCGTTATGGTATGGGCAGGCATAAGCTACGGAATTATTGATGGCAATTTGAATGCACAGAGATACCGTTGTCGTGCCATTCATCCGCCGCCATAATCTTATGTTTCAGCATGATCTGTACACAATTCCTGGAAGATGAAAATGTCCCAGTTCTTCCATGGCCTGCCGACTCACCAGACATGTCACCCATTGAGCATGTTTGGGATGCTCTGGATTGACGTGTACGACGCGGTGTTCAACTTCCCGCCAATATCCAGCAACTTCGCACAGCCATTGAAGAGGAGTGGGACAACATTCCACAGGCCACAATCAACAGCCTGATGAACTCTATGTGAAGGATATGTGTCGCACTGCATGAGGCAAATGGTGGTCACACCAGGTACTGACTGGATTTCTGATCCACGCCCAAACATTTATTATTTTAATGTATCTGTGACCAACGGATGCACATCTGTTTTCCCAGTCATTTGAAATGGATACATTAGGGCCTAAAATGTATTTCAATTAACTGATTTCCTTATATGAACTTTTTAAATTGTTGCATGTTGCATTTATTTTTGTTCAGTGTATGTATGTACCTTCCTTTCCCTTCTACTTATCTGATCCCTTCAGAGGGAATGTTATTCATGGTAAACAATGGCTTATGTATGGTGTCTGACACTTCACAGCCAGCTGGTCTCAGATTGGTGCGCTGGTACCTTAGCCATATGAGCCGCGGTGGCTTAGACATGCCCCACACACACACACACACACACACACACACACACACACACACACACACACACACACACACAACCTGCTTGGTCTAGATGGATAGGACCTCTGTGGTAGCTATAGCTGCGTATTGTTCGTCCGTCTCCTTTGTTATCAATAAAGGTCAATTGAAATCCTGTGGGGTCTTTTTCCTGCATTTACATGAACGCAGTCCAAATGTTTGTGCCGGGACTCTGCAATGAGTTGCCGGCCGCGGTAGACGGTGAAAACATGCATTGAGAGATAGGATCTACAAGACATTGGTGATGAATAGTTAATGTCTGTTTTTATGGAGATGGCTGGCTCTATGTACACCATTTGGCATTCCTATATCGCCGTGGTAATAGGCAACCTGATGCTGTGTGACTGTATTTATGTAATTATGGGATGCCATTAAACAGTCTCACACCATGCTAATGGGCTATGATATCACCATGAGGTGAAGATTAGATCCATGAAAGGAAGGAAGTGTGAAGTGCTTTGACGCAGGGGTATTGTTACTGGCAGCTGTTTTTATTATATTTTGTACAATGCCTTTTATTTAAGATCTGATCTATGACTTTTCTACGTAGAACATTCTATATTTTCAGCAGTTAAGGGAAAGTGAAAAGATGGGTGAAACGTTCTATGCCAGTTTTAGCCATTTTAAAAGTGGTATTATAAAGGTCTGATCTATGAGACGTAAAAGTCAAGTGGTATGTTTCATTAATAAAATTATATTAAGTTCACAGCAGGCAATAGTTAAAGGCAGGGAATTGAGGAGAGCAGAGCTCATTCCATTTGGGTTTTCCCCTGAATCGGACAGTCCTATTCCTCAGCTGTAGCCCCTCGAACCCAGACGTCCTCCCTGAACATACATCTGTTCATCTTCTCATCTGAGAAGGGGAGAGAGAGAGAGACGGAGATGGAGACCGAGGCGGCAAGAGTATGACTCTTTCAGCACATGGTGGGCAGAACACTGCTTCTCTGACCTGAGAGACACTCCACTGTGAGACAGATGGACAGAACGAGGCAGAGATTGATAGAGGTAGAGGGAGAGATAAAGAGAGAGGGGGGAAAAGGCATAGACAACCCACTAAATCAGACAAGACCGTGTTATCAAGCCCTTCAATTTATGCACAATTAGGGTTTTAATGCATAGTTCTTCATGTCAAAAACTCTTGTCAATCATTTCCCCACATCATTCAAAATGTGCATGTTTTAAGTCATTCGTGTAATCACCTGAACCCAATGAATCTCCTAATAAAGGGTACTCCAATCAGGGTTCACTGATTGTGACAGACGTAGCTTGTTGACCACCAACCCCTACAGTATATCTACAAGTAGGCTGTCGACCATTAAAAAAAACATACTGCGTACTTGAACACGAATGGTTTACCGATGACTACTTTCACCAGTATCTGTGGATGGTGTTACCGGCGAAGGGCAACGGAGGCTAAGCACGTCTCAGAGTGACATTTATCCCAAACGAGCCGGTGATGTTGCTCGTGGTTGATTTAAATAGGCCTGTGGGTTTCAGTCGGAGAGTGGAGAGATTAAATTATCCCTGGCCAGCCATTAGGGACCAAACGAGGCCTAACTATAACAATGTGAAATATGTTCATTTCTCTACTGCTGGTACACACACACCTGCGCACACTGCAGCAGGTCGGAGGGATCGCTTCGAGAGCAGAGGGCTCAGGCCGAATGCTAATTTCTCTGCTCATACCGGGGAAAAAGGTGTTACGCTGGATTCCCTCAAGTGTGGGCAGGCTTAGCCTGTGTGCTGGACATTCTATAAGGCCTCCGGCTGAATTTTAGTCAGTCGAAACGTAATAACTTGAGTTGGGGGAAGCATTTTTTAGACCGGGAACTGCAGATACCTGCTATTTAAAGGGAGGTTACAGTGCGTCCAGAATGTGTTTTTGGGATGGAGCCAGGCGGTGAATGAAGTGAAGGTCATGGCCCAAATGAACGCCTACGAGGATCTCCTTTTGGAAAGCGATAGTTAGATGGAGAGATGGTTAGCCAAAGCATCATCATGCTGCCTCCGTCTTCTCATCATAGTATACAGTATCATTTACCTCCCCCTCCTCACACCCCTTCATAATGTTCTCTCACCCTATATCATTCCATTATCCCCCCAGCATTCCCCTCGAATCGATCAAAAGAAAATGAGGAGAGGGGGAAATTATGGCATGGGCTGTATCAATCAATCAAATGTATTTATAAAGTCCTTTTTACATCAGCAGATGACACAACGTGCTTATACAGAAACCCAGCCTAAAACCCCAAACAGCAAGCAATGCAGATTTAGAAGCACGGTATCTAGGAAGAAACCAGGCTCTGAGGGGTGGCCAGTCCTCTTCTAGCTGTGCTGGGTAGAGATTATAAGAGCACATGGTCATTAAGGCCAGATTGTTCTTCAAGATGTTCAAATGTTCATAGATGACCAGCAGGGTCAAATAATAATCACAGTGGTTGTAGAGGGTGCAACAGGTCAGGAGTAAATGTCGGTAGGCATTTAATAGCCGAGCATTCAGAGGTTGAGACAGCAGGGGCGGTGGAGCGAGAGGGAGAGTCAAAAACAGCAGGTCAAGGTAGCACGTCCGGGTTCCATAGGCGTAGGCAGAGCAGCAGCACGACCAGGTGGACTGGGGACAGCAAGGAGTCATCAGGCCAGGTAGTCCTGAGGCATGGTCCCAGGGTTCAGGTCCACTGGGAGGGGAGAGAGGGAGAGAGAGAATTAGAGGGAGCATACTTAAATTCACACAGGACACCAGATAAGACAGGAGAATTATACACCAGATATAACAGACTGACCCTAGCCCCCCTGCACATAGACTATTGATGCCAAGATACTGAAGGCTGAGACAGGGGAGGTCTGGGGACACTGGCCCCATCCGGCGATGCCCCTGGACAGGGCCAACAAGGCAGGATATAACCTCATCCACTTTGCCAAGCACAGCTCCCACACCACTAGAGGGATATCAACAGACCACCAACTTACTAGCCTGAGACAAGGCATCCAGCTGTTTGGCTTTGCACCTAAAACCCTCACAAACCTTTACAGATGCACAATTGAGAGCATCCTGTCGGGATGTATCACAGCCTGGTACGGCAACTGCACCGCCCACAACCGCAAGGCTCTCCAGAGGGTGGTGCGGTCTTCCCAACTCATCACCGGGGACAAACTACCTGCCCTCCAGGACACCTACAGCACCCAATGTCACAGGAAGGTCAAAAGATCATCAAGGACAACAACCACCCGAGCCACTGCCTATTCACCCCGCTATCATCCAGAAGGCGAGGTCAGTACAGGTGCATCAATGATGGGACCGCGAGACTGAAAAACAGCTTCTATCTCAAAGCCATCAGACTGTTAAATAGCCATTGCTAGCACATTAGAGGCTGCTGCCTATATACATAGACTTTAATAAATGGAACACTAGTCACTGTAATAATGTTTACATATCTTGCCTTCCTCATCTCATATGTATATACTGAATTCTATACTATATCTTAGTCTATGCCACTCTGACATTGCTCATCCATATATTTATATATTCTTAATTCCATTCCTTTACTTAGATTTGTCTGTATTGGGTAAATGTTGTGAAATTGTTATATATTACTTGTTAGATATTACTGCACTGTCAGAGCTAGAAACACAAGCATTTTACTACACCCACAATAACATCTGCTAAACACTTGTATGTGACCAATAAAATTGGATTTGATTTGTATAGCCCACGAAGAGCTCCTACACTGCACAAGCCCGACGGGGGTGCAAGACCGGACAGGAAGATCACGTCAGTTACTCAACCCACTCAAGTCGAGTATAGCTCAAAAAAGCCTGGCACGACGTGACGCACCCCTCCTAGGGATGAGCAGTAGTAAGCCAGTGACTCAGCCCCCGTAATAGGGTCAGAGGCAGAGAATCCCAGTGGAGAGAGGGGAGCCGGCGAGGCAGAGACAGCAAGGGTGTTTCGTCAATCAAATGCCTTGCCGTTCAGCTTCGCACCCCTGGGCCAGACTGCACTCAATCATAGGACCTACTGAAGTAGAGGTCGAGAACGTATCTGTGTCTCTCACCAAGATAGGCAGACCATTCCATAAAAAGCTAGTTCTATAGTGGAAAGCCCTGTCTCCAGCTGTTTGCTTAGAAATTCTAGGGACAATAAGGAGGCCTGCGTGTTGTGACCGTAGCATACGTGTAGGTATGTACGGCAGGACCAAATCAGAGAGACCGGTAAAAACAAGTCTATGTAATGCTTTGTCGGTTAGCAGTAAAACCTTGAAATCAGCCCAAGCCTTAGCAGGAATCCCGTGTAGAGAGGCTAGCACTGGAGTAATATGATCGATTCTGGCAGCTGTATGTAGCACTAACTGATATTTATTTAGTGATTTATCCAGGTAGCCAGAGAGTAGAGCATTGCAGTAGTCTAATCTAGAAGAGGCCATATCACTGCCACTTTTAGTGAGCTCGGTACACAGTCGGAGGATAGGGAGCCGTTTATTATGTTCAACATAAGTGGGCCAAGCACAGGAAGTAGCTCTTTCAGTACTTGTCACTGTCGTTAAAAGAAGAGGACCAAGGTGCAGCGTTGTGAGCATACATTTTCTCTTTATTTGGAAAAATGCCGCCGAACAAAACCATAAACACTACAAAATCAAACCGTGAAGCTAAAGACTATGTGCCCTAAACAAAGTCAACTTCCCACAAAGACAGATGGGAAAGGGCTGCCTAAGTATGGTTCCCAATCAGAGACAAAGATAGACAGCTGTCCCTGATTGAAAACCATACCCGGACAAAACATAGAAATACAAAATCATAGATAACAAAACATAGAATGCCCACCCCAAATCACACCCTGACCAAACCAAATGGAGAGCATTTTTATGTCTCTAAGGTCAGGGCGGGACAGTACTTTAGTTGGAATAGGGTCCAGCAGGCAGCTAGAAGGTTTAGAGGCCATGACTATTTTCGTTAATGTGTTGAGAGAAAAAACTTCAGTCTCGATCCTTGATCCTAGGTCCTGGTAGTTCTGTGCAGACTCGGAACAACTGCATTTTGGAGAAATACGCAGACTCCATCATTTGCTTTCTAATGATCATGATCTTTTCGTAGATGTTGTTCATGAATTCATCACTGTTGAAGTGAAAGCTAGCTTCTCTTGGGGAAAGTAGTTAGCTTTGCGACGGTATAAAAAATGAATTTGGGATTTGGGATTATTTTATTTTCCTCAATTAGGTTGGAAAAGTAGGCTGATGGAGCAGTAGTGAAGGCTCTTCGATATTGCACAGTACCAGCTTTCCAAGCTAGTCAGAAGACTTCTAGTTTGGTGGAGAGCCATTTCCATTCCAATTTTCTGGACGTTTGCTTCAGGGCTCTGGTCTTTTTTGTGTACCAGGGAGCTGGGTATTATTTAAGGTTAAATTTAGATCCTCAGTTTGGCGATTAACTGATTTTTCTACTCTGACATCATTGGGTAGGTGGAGGGAGTCTGGAAGGGAAACTTTGGGTTGTCCGAGAATTTATCACGAGGCTTTTGATAATCCTTGGTTGAGGTGCTGAATAGATGATTTGTTGTGATTGCAAACGTAAAAGATGGTGGTCCGATAGTCCAGGATTATGAGGAAAAACATTTAGATCCACAGTATTTATTCCACGGGACTAAACTAGATCCAGGTTATTACTATCATGATCTCAGCATGCTTCCTCCCTCGTCACTGCACTGGGCTCAAAGCTCTATATGGTTTATTTGACCTCTTATATTGAAGTCATAATGTGGGAAGCAACTGATTTTGTTTACTTTAATACTTCTTCTCAAAATACTTTTGTCATTTTCTCAATTTCAATCAACCTAAACGCCGTAACACGTTAAGCTCAAGCAGCAACGCCTGAACAATACTGTTGTGTCAGAGTGCCGAGTAACCTGAAACAGCAAGGTTTGAACTGTATCAAATGGTATGGTAAAACTACTGGGATTGACCCCAATACGTGTTGCTGACGCTATAACAGATTGGTGAATGATGTGAGACACAGGTGCAGTGTAGTTCCACTCAAGTCAAGCCCATCAGAGAGTTGGAGTGTCAGTCAGACTGAAGTACTTTATGTCAACTTTCAGTTGTTTTATTAACAGGTTGAGGGAATCGAGGCTCTCACTCTCCCGCTCGCGCTCTTCTCTCCATCCTTCCTTCTTCAGGGGTGTTCAGGAGCCCTGATCCTCTCTGCGTTCCGAAAGGATACGGACCGTGCCTTGGCGTCTCCGCTGTCATGTTTTAGAATTTCACGCTCGCCTGAACAAAAGGGCCTCACGGTTCAACTGGCGCCTGCCCCGCGGACAAGGGATGAGGGAGAGAGGGAAAGGGAGAGAGAGATAACTGACTGCCTTACTCCCTCTCTCTCTCTCTCACTCCCTCTCTCTCTCGTTCCGCTGGCCGTTGTCTTATTGGTCACTCTAACAGGAAAAAGAATTGGAAAAGAAAACTAATAGAGTGGGATCGGCCCTATGGTACATTTCTCCTGTTAAATTCAGTCCCGGGTCTGCGCTAGCCGTTCTCACTCCACTCTCCGGCTGCGGTATGTCCATCAGCGGGGGTAATGGAAGAGAGCTGAGCAGTGGACGGAAAACATTGGCAATCTTTGTACGACCTCATCGCTTTTTTGACAAGGTACACAGAGTCACTTTATGGTGTCATAAAACAAGACAGAGAGAGAGAGAAAGATTGACACAGAGAGAGAGAGAGTGAGCAAAAGAGAGCAAGACAGCGAGAGGGAGCAAGAGAGAGGGAGGGAGGTGATTATCTGACAGTTACCAGCGTGCCCCAGCCTTGACGTCATTAAAGTTCTACAAGGACTGTTATTTACTGAGCCTTAGCTGTTCCAGTGTCTGCGTCTCCAAAATGGCACCCTCTTCCCTACATAATGCACTACTTTTGACCAGAGCCGTGGGCTCTGTTGAAAAGTAGTGCACTATATAGGGAATAGAGTGCTATTCGGGACGCAACAAGTGTGTTTCAGGCCTCGTCTGTGAGTGACTGATCATTATACGTCCACAGTTATTCCATCTCCCTCCTGTGTGAATGAGTAATACATTGTGTTCACGTTACATGGGTGAGAGGTTGACACTGCACGTCCTGATAATACACCTCAGTGGTAATGAAACACATTGTCCTCATATAACTGAAATGTATTGTCTTTATACAGGTGTCGTGTCTTACTTTGACCAGTATTGTCGCACCAGTAAAATAATCCTGCAGCAACAGGATTTCAATGGGTGATCACGTCGCCGCGGGAAACATTTTTTGTAGAGGTTGATACCCTTTTCCTTTTGGGCAAATCCAGTCTGAAATTAAGTGGAAATTACAAACTTGAAAAGCCTTTTAAAACTTTGAATACACTACAACTTTGCATTTCCTACGGCGAACCCTCTCTGAGTTGGCTAGCCTATATACATTTGTTGTATTCGTAGTACACCTGTTTACAAATTGCAGGTACAGTGCCTTCAGACAGTATTCACACCCCTTGACTTTTTCCACATTTTGTTGTTACAGCCTGAATTAATGTGTATGTATAATTGAGCATTTTTGTCACTGGCCTTCACACAATGGCCTTCACACAATATCCCATGATGTCAAAGTGGAATGATGTATTTTGACATTTTTGGCAAATAAATTACAAATTAAAAGCTGAAATGTCTTGAGTCAATAAGTATTCAACCCCATTATGGCAAGCCTAAAGCTACATTATGTACATTTTGGGGCGACCCTTCACATGAGTTATAGATCTGTCTTTCTCTTTGAAAGCAAGTATTAGAAGGGGTAGATATGCTCTATGTGGGCTATTTCCATGCTTCCACACGTTCAGAAGTTTCATTTTTGCATCTTCTACTTTCGATTTTTGGGGTATAGAAAATATATTTCACAGCGGTTTAGATGGTACAATGATTCTCTACACTGTACATTGCTTGTTTTGCCAAATAAACTAAAAAGAGGCAAACTATTCGCAACCAGGAAATGGCAGAGCGATTTCTGCATATTGCACCTTTAACACGTCACATAATAAGTTGAATGGACTGTGTGCAATAATAGTTTCACATGATTTTTGAATGACTACCTCATCTATGTACCCCACACATACAATTATCTGTAAGGTTCCTCAGTCAAGCAGAGAATTAAAAACACAGATTTAACCACAAAGACCTGGGAGGTTTTCCAATGCCTCGCAAAGGGCACCTATTGGTACATGCTTTAAAAACATTAAAAAGCAGACATTGAATATCCATTTGAGCATGGTGAAGTTATTAATTACACTTTGGACGGTGTATCAATACACCCAGTCACTTTGAAGATACAGGCATCCTTCCTAACTCAGTTGCCAGAGAGGAAGGAAACCGCTCAGGGATTTCATCATGAGGCCAATGGGGACTTTAAAACAGTTACAGAGTTTAATGGCAGTGATAAGAGAACTGAATATATGGATCAACAACATTGTAGTTATACCACAGTACTAACCTAATTGACAGAGTGAAAAGAAGGAAGCCTGTATATTCCAATATTCCAAAAAATGAATCCAGTTTGCATGTTAAACAAAATAAATTCCCTCACTCACTTTTGTCCTGATACAACGTGTTGTGTTTGTGGCAAATCCAATAAAACACATTACTGAGTACCACTTTCCATATTTTCAAGCATAGTGGTGGCTGCATTATGTTATGGGAATGCTTGTAATTGTTAAAGACTGTAAAGTTTTTCTAGGATAAAAAAATTAATAGAATGGAGCTAAGCACAGGCAAAATCCTAGAGGACAACCTGGTTCAGTCTGCTTTCCACCAGACACTGGGAGATTAATTCTCCTTTCAGCATGACAACCTAAAACACAAGGCCAAATCTACACTGGAGTTGCTTACCAAGAAGACAGTGAATGTTCCTGAGTGGCCGAGTTACAGTTTTGACTTAAATCTACCTGAAAATCTATGGCAAGACCTGAACTTGGTTGTCTAGCAATGATCAACAAGCAATTTGACAGAGCTTGAAGAATTTGGAAAAGAATAATGGAAAAGTGTTGCACAATCCAGGTCTGGATACCTCTTAGAGACTTACCCCAAAATACTCTGTCATCGCTGCCAAAGGTGATTCTTAAATGTATTGACTCAGGGGTGTGAACACTTATGTAAATTAAATATTTCTGTATTTTATTTTCAATAAATGTGCTAAAAAGCTTTCAGTGTCATTATGGGGTATTGTGTGTAGATGGGTGTGAAAAATACATTTAATCCATTTTGAATTTAGGCTGCAACACAACAAAATGTGGAAAAAGTCAAGGGGTATGTATACTTTCTGAAGGAACTGTGTATGCTGTGCTGAATATTTAGGTTGACACTGTCCTTATAATACACCTCAGTGTTAATGCAACACATTGTGCTTACATTACCCCTCAGCGAATGATGTCTATACATCATTGTCTTGTTCACACCTGTTTTACGTATGACAAGTATATTGTTGTCCTCGATGTTTAGCCCTTTTACAGTGTATGAGAGAGACGGACTATACTGTACCAACAGTTAGCTAGTGTTTCCTATATAAGTAGGTGCATTTCAGTTATGGTGTACAGTGTCATCATTGCTGTTGGCGGTCATATTATGGCAGCACAGTGTTTGGCAGAAGGTTAAGGACAGTTGCCAGATGTGGGACAGTTGATTGATTAGAAAACAGTTCATGTGATTGTGTTCCGTTTCTTGTTAAGCATCATTTCTTTTTTTTGCATTCACATGTACCCAAAATGAGTTAACAACTCTGCTTGCTTATAATGTTTTTAAAAAACTGTCAGTTATAAATTGCCAGATTTTAGCCAGTATCTTTATAAACACGGCACTCTCCGTTCCCTATAAATCTCACGCAGGCTTCAATCGCTCCTGCCTCTACACCATGTCTGTTGTATTTTACATTATTATCCCTGCGCTGACCCAGTCTCTCTGCGTCAATTATATCAAATTAGATGCCATTAAAAATGGTATATTTGACGGCACCGCCTGAGCGCTGTTCAAACTGTTTCTATGGAGACCGACGGCTTGGAACGTGCTGTAACTAGTAGTGAGGCAGTTGCTCAGCTTGCCGTTTCGTTCTTTCTATTGTGCTTTGGTAGTAGAAAGCTGGCAATAGTTGCAGCACCTCGCAAAGTGGCTCACAAACAACCAATCTCTTTATGGTTCGCCATTGCATGTACTGTGGAGCCACAGATTACTCTGTGTGGACAATGAATGTGGACTATTTTGCCCAGCAGTCTCAATCACAAACACCCTTTGACCTTCTGAAGGTGTTTTCCTCTCTCTCTCTCCCTCTACCTCTCTCTTTCTCTCTCTCCTCTTTCTTTCCCTATTAAACAGGTGGCTGTGTAGGTAACCTGGCGATGGCCTTGCCACTGTAAAACCGGTAGAGGGGTAGATCTGGCCACCGGCCGAATGCAGCCATGCTGCAGCCATGCTGGTACAGAGGCTTTTCTGCCAAGGGGACAGGAGGGCCAGGGGATGAGGACAAAATACCCCAGTGAGACTGTTTAACAGGACTGGTGGCCCAGCTGTTACTGAGCCAATACCAGCATACATCACACAGGTCTGTAATTTACACCGAGTGTACAAAACCTTATTTCGACAACATAGACTGACCAGGTGAATCCAGGTGAACGATATGATCCCTTATTGATGTCACTTGTTAAATCTATTTAAATCAGTGTAGATGAAGGGGAGGAGACGGGTTATAGAAGGATTTGTGTGTGCCATTCAGAGGGGGAATGGGCAAGACAAAATATTTAAGTGCCTTTAAATGGGAAATGGTAGTAGGTGCAAGGTACACCGGTTTCAGTGTGTCAAGAACTGCAATGCTGCTGGGGCTTTTCTCGCTCAACAGTTTCCCATGAGTACCACCACCAAAAGGACATCCAGCCAACTTGACACAATAGTGGAAAGCATTGGAGTCAACATGGGCCAGCATCCCCGTGGAATGCTTTTCGAAACCTTGCAGAGTCTATGCCCTGACGAATTGATGCTGTTCTGAGGGCAACTCAATATTAGGAAGGTGTTCTTAATGTTTTGTCCACTCCGTGTATGTAGATATGCAACATATGTTTACCTATTTATGCCAGTACATGGGGAGGTTTATGGAAGCTATCTGCTACACGTACTCTGAGGATGTACTTTTTGTTATCTGCCCAGTGTGAAATGTTTGGCCATAGGGATATTATATATATATTATAGATCTTGTGTAATGTAACCAGTACCCATGATAAATATGAAAAAGGGAACTTTATGGTAAAATTAAACATTGAATACATTTCACGAGTGTTGATTATCTGGTAAAGAATAGGGAATTGGAAAAGATGCAGACAATTACATTGATAGAAGCCACAATTTACAATATTAAAACTGATTCACCCACTTAAAAAAAAATACAATTATAAAAAATTATAAAAAGCTATTGAATACAATTCACCAGTGTTGTTGATATCTGGCAGGGTAAGCAGCATAATTTGTATGCCTTGACAAACTGTCATCTGGCATTTGAGCCTCTCAGAGATGACACTCCGGGTGCATGGTGGCAAATGTGAGTGGTCACCGAACCCAGTATGTGTCACATCAACGCCCACGCTGAAAATAGCGTCCCCATCTTTTATTTATTTATAGACTATCATTAAATTCTGCTTGCCCTCTTTTCTTCCACTACGAGCCTTAATTAATTAAAGCCTTAACACGAAAACAGAAACACCATGAGAGCGCAGAGCACGGGAGGGGGACAAGGGTTCGGCGCTCTGAGACGTTGAAGACAATTAACCACTGTTGCAGCCAACAGCGTGTAGAGACCGCCCCCCGCCCTGCACCCCCGACGTGATAATTGTCACTCCAGCTAGTATCCCCATGGATACGTTGGAGCGGGACCTTTCGCGGCTGTCACCTCTGGAAGATGCAGTCCCCCCCCACCACCTACCTCTCTTTTTTACTCCCCGCATCTCCCCCTTCAGTGATCACATAGTCTCCTCTGCAATTAACAGGGTTGTGTTTCCACCTTTTGTATTCCTGTGTTGGCCTTTGTGTATTCCATGTAAGCAGGCGCACTTGTTAGCGCTGTGCTAATTAATGCACTATGCCAATTGACGCACTGATTTTGAAGAGATGCAGTATAGTCACTTGATGACAGAAAAGTTTACTTCCTGTTGTTGTGGTGTGATTTCTAGACAGTTAATTTTTTCTTTACAGATTTTACTTTGTAGATTGCAGAAGGTGCATTGCAGTGATACATTTAAATATATTTTTTAAATGTGATATTATTTTTTATCTTATCTTTCTTGTTTCTTTTAAATTTTCTTAGGAAATGCAAAATGAATTTACATTCATTTCCAGTCAAATACCTATTTTCAATCAATTGATACCTATAAAATGACAGATCTATACTGAACAGAAATATAAACACAACATGTAATAACAATAACTGAGTTACAGTTCATATAAGGAAATCAGTCAATTTAAATGAATAAATTGGGCCATAATCTATGGATTTCACATGACTGGGTTGGGGATCAGCCATGGGTGTGTTGTGTGACAAAACTGCACATTATTTAGTGACCTTTTATTGTCCCCAGCACAAGGTGCACCTGTGTAATGATCATGCTGTTTATTCAGTTTATTGATATGCCACAACTGTCAGGTGGATGGATTAATTTGGCAAAAGACACATGTTTGCTAACAGGGATGTAAACAAATTTGTGTGCAAAATTTGAGAGAAGTGGGCTTTTAGTGCATATGGAACATTCCTGGGTTTATTTCAATTCATGAAACATGGGACCAACACCCAACATGTTATATTTTTGTTCAGTATATCAAATGTAGGATTATAATATACACACCCTAATCTTGGAAACATGCACTACCGTTCAAATGTTTGGGGTTACTTAGAAATGTCCTTGTTTTTATTTTTTAAACATACATTTTTATTAAAGAGCACATAAAAAACATGTACCATACATACACAACTAATCTTTGATGTCTTTACAAAGGAGCGGAGTTACATTCACATGTTCAGGGTACATTTAGGCTGTATAGAGCAAATTTTTCAGGAGTCTGAATAAGTATACCATTTGGATTGAGCCACACAAAAACAACAGAAACAAACAAAAAGCCCATAAATTACAGAACAAGACCCGTACGATATTTCAAGAACTCTGACCAGACACCTTCATACCTATGCTGTCTATGTTGCAAGATTGATGTAATTCTGTCCATGTCAGCAAGTTCCTCGCATAACCTAACCACATATCTTTTGAAGGTGCATGTTCATTTTTCCAGCATTTTGGTACCCATATCCTTGCTGCTGCTAAAATATGATGTATCAATTTAAGTGGAGAGGACTGGATTGTATCCACAGGAACAATACCTAAACTCAGCAAAAAAATAAGCGTCCCTTTTTCAGGACCCTTTCTTTCAAAGAGAATTAGTAAAAATCCAAATAACGTCACAGATCTTCGTTGTAAAGGGTTGAAACACTGTTTCCCATGCTTGTTCAATGAACCATGAACAATTAATAAACATGCATCTGTGGAACGGTCGTTAAGACACTAACAGTAGGCAATTAAGATCACAGCTATGAAAACTTAGGACACTAAACGGACAGCTGATCGTCCTCGCAGTGGCAGACCACGTGTAATAACACATGCACAGGATCGGTACATCCGAACATCACACTTGCTGGACAGGTACAGGATGGCAACAACAATTGCCCGAGTTACACCAGGAACGCACAATCCCTCCATCAGTGCTCAGACTGTCCGCAATAGGCTGAGAGAGGCTAGACTGAGGACTTGTAGGCCTGTTGTGAGGCAGGTCCTCACCAGACATCACCGGCAACAACGTTGCCTATGGGCACAAATTCACCGTCGCTGGAGCAGACAGGACTGGCAAAACGTGGTCTTCACTGACGAGTCGCGGTTTTGTCTCACCAGGGGTGATGGTCGGATTCGCGTTTATCGTCAAAGGAATGAGTGTTACACTGAGGCCTGTGCTCTGGAGCGGGGTCTATTTGGAGGTGGAGGGTCCGTCATGGTCTGGGGCGGTGTGTCACAGCATTTTCGGACTGAGTTGTTGCCATTACAGGCAATCTCAACGCTGTGCGTTACAGGAAAGACATCCTCCTTCCTCATGTGGTACCCTTCCTGCAGGCTCATCCTGACATGACCCTCCAGGATGACAATGCCACCAGCCATACTGCTCGTTCTGTGCTTGATATCCTGTAAGACAGGAATGTTAGTGTTCTGCCATGGCCAATCACATCAACCACATTGAGCACGTCTGGGACCTGTTGGATCAGAGGGTGAGGGCTAGGTCCATTCCCCCCAGAAAAGTCTGGGAACTTGCAGATACCTTGGTGGAAGAGTGGTGTAACATCTCACAGAAAGAACTGGCAAATCTGGTGCAGTCCATGAGGAGGAGATACACTGCAGTACTTAATGCAGCTGGTGGCCACAGCAGAGACTGACTGTTACTTTTGATTTTGACCCCCTCCCCCTGTTCAAGGACACATTATTCCATTTCTGTTAGTCACATGTCTGTTGAACTTGTTCAGTTTATGTCTGTTGTTGAATCTTATGTTCATACAAATATTTACACATGTTGAGTTTGCTGTCAATAAACGCAGTTGACAATGAGAAGACATTTCTTTTTTTTGCTGAGTTTATTTGTCCACACTGCCTCCAACGCGAAATGTCCTTGTTTTTGAAAGAAAAACACATTTTTTGTCGATTTAAATAACATCAAACAGAGGCCTATTATCAGAAACACCACTCCTGTGTTCCAATGGCACACTGTGTTAGCGAATCCAAGTTTATAATTTTAAAAGGCTAATTGATCATTAGAAAATCATTTTGCAATCATGTTAGCACAGCTGAAACTGTTGTTCTGATTAAAGAAGCAATAAAACTGGCCTTCTTTAGACTAGTTGAGTATCTGGAGCATCAGCATTTTTGGGTTCGATTACAGGCTCAAAATGGCAAGAAACAAATATATTTTTTCTGAAACTTGTCAGACTATTGTTGTTCTGAGAAATGAAGGCTATTCCATGAAATTGCCAAGAAACTGAAGATCTCGTACAACGCTGTGTACTACTCCCTTCACAGAACAGCGCAAACTGGCCCTAACCAGAATAGAAAGAGGAGTGTGAGGCCCCGGTGCACAACTGAGCAAGAGGACAAGTACATTGGAGTGAATAGTTTGAGAAACAGACGCCTCACAAGTCCTCAACTGGCAGCTTCATTAAATAGTACCCGCACAACACCAGTCTTAACGTCGACAGTGAAGAGGCAAGGCCAGGATGCTGTCCTTCTAGGCAGAGTTACAAAGAAAAAGACATATCTCAAACTGGCCAAGATTAAGATGGGCAAAAGAACACAGACACTGAACAGAGGAATGAAGGATGTCTAGAGACTGGTGTGGAATGATGAGGAACATTTTTTTATTTGATCAATTTTAGAATAAGGCTCTAACGTAACAAAATGTGGGAAAAGTGAAGGGGTCTTAATACTTTCCGAATGCACTATATTCTGTCCTACACAGCCACCTCTTATTGACCGTATCAGCACGATATGATAGCACAGACTGTAAAGGCCCTCCAGGCATTCCTCTGAAACAAACACTGGTAATATGAAACGATACTGAATGTATTATATGAATGTCGAGTTTGCGAAAGGACGAAACAATACCCCTCATTTCATAAATATACATAAATAAAATAAGCAAAAAACGTTGTTTTATTTGTTAGCCCGAGGCATCTTGCTGTCCTATAATGAAATAGCGCTAAAAAAATCTCGAAATATGCCAGAACAATATTGTTTCTGTCAGTGGGGAGTGAGTTTACCCCCGAGGCAGAGGACATTAGGTGAAGTGTGAAGACTTGGCCTAATGCCTTTGATCTTCTAACACTTCCTAACCAGTCCATATCTACTTTATACACTTGACCAGTGGCAAATGGATGTCCTGATCACGGTCCATGGTGGTATGTGTGGCTTAGGGTCTTAAAACCTGCCCAGGTCCTTGTCAGAAACACATTGGCATGCAGAATCATGATCTGATTCAGAGTGCCCACAAATGCTCCCGGGGAACCACAACAGGGTACCCAATTCATGAATGAAAATGCTCATATATAGAGACGTGTAGATGTTTTTCTACACTTTCTACATGGAAAAATTAACTTGCGTTATTATTGTACTGTTAAATGGAGAATTCCCCTGTAACTATGTTTGTAGTTTATCACATCATTATTATACATACACTGTGGTGCTCCTCTTCTGCCACTACACAGGCTTTTACAGCCTCTCTGATGCTTGCCTGTTTGCAATATATGGGGCCCATAACCTTGATGCGCTTCATATTAATTGAAGGGTCCTGCTGAATTCAGTTGTAAAGGTGCCCAACCTTGGTGCAAATAAAGTCTTTTCATATCTGATTTCCTGCTTTCGTCTTCCCCAGGGCCGCCACACACAAGTGGCTTAATTGAATTTCTGACCCTGTTTCTTTTCAGTGTGCCGAGCGGATATTGAAGTGCATGTAATTGTAATTTCAGCATGCACCACTTGTGCGCTTCATTCGCGTAAGCTCTTTTAGGATGAGAAGCGAGAGAACAAGAGGCACCTACCATCATCCGCTGCAGTATTCAGGCTCGGGCGACCGTACACACCGTATACTTCAGACCCAGTCCTGGAGAAATACCAAATGAAATTCAAGACCACAACGTGGCTGGTTTGTGTCATCGGGCAAAGGGAACGGTCTGCCAAGCGGAGGGATAAAAGTTCTATAATAAATCAGCCAATTATTTTCAGATAATTGAAAAACCTCTCGACCCCTTTCCACGTAACTGTGTGGGATCATTCTAATGAGTTAAGATTGCTTCCCTCAATGTTAGACATGGGTGTTTTCAGGACATTACAGCTACGCTGTAAAACGTTAACATTTCTGATGTTTCTCAATGTCTATTGGAAGTACAGCACATCTTGTCCCTTCGCTTGCATTTCACTGTAAAGTCTACACCAGTTGTATTCGCAAGCATTTCACTGTAAAGTCTACACCAGTTGTATTCGCAAGCATTTCACTGTAAAGTCTACACCAGTTGTATTCGCAAGCATTTCACTGTAAAGTCTACACCAGTTGTATTCGCAAGCATTTCACTGTAAAGTCTACACTAGTTGTATTCGCAAGCATTTCACTGTGAAGTCTACACTAGTTGTATTCGCAAGGATTTCACTGTAAAGTCTACACTAGTTGTATTCGCAAACATTTCACTGTAAAGTCTACACCAGTTGTTTAATTTGAGCATCTCCATCTCATCAATCTCTGATATAATAAAAATATGGAAATACCTGCTCTACCCAAAATTACAACCATCTAATTGCTACTTTACCGCAAAAATGGAAGAGGAAGGTGGAAGGGAGCAAAAATAGGGAACTTGTCTGTCGGACCTGCATTAAAGACCATAATTGGTGAATGAGAATTGTGATAAATTAAAAAGTATACCAGTTTAATTTAAGGACCAAAAAATTGACAGTTGTGCCATATAGATTGCAAAATAGTTGCGAAGAGATTTGACATACCGATTCCATGGCACATTGTTTATTTATTTATTTATTTATTTTGTTTCACCTTTATTTAACCAGGTAGGCAAGTTGAGAACAAGTTCTAATTTACAATTGAGACCTGGCCAAGATAAAGCAAAGCAGTTCGACACATACAACTGTCACGGCTGTTGAAAGGAGCGGACCAAAGTGCAGCGTTGTGAGCGTACATGTTCTTTAATGAATCAAAGACGCCGAACAAAACAATACACAATACAAAACAAAACCGTGAAGCTTAAGGATAAGTGCCATAAAGAAAGTCAACTTCCCACAAACACCAGTGGGAAAAAGGGTACCTAAGTATGGTTCCCAATCAGAGACAACGACAGACAGCTGTCCCTGATTGAGAACCATACCCGGCCAAAACATAGAGATAGAAAATCATAGAAACACAAAACATAGAAATGCCCACCCCAACTCACGCCCTAACCAACCAAAATAGAGACATATAAAAAGGATCTCCAGGGCGTGACAACAACACAGAGTTACACATGGAGTAAAACAAACATACAGTCAAT
Organism: Oncorhynchus mykiss; assembly: GCF_057628025.1. Taxonomy (NCBI): domain Eukaryota; kingdom Metazoa; phylum Chordata; class Actinopteri; order Salmoniformes; family Salmonidae; genus Oncorhynchus; species Oncorhynchus mykiss. Next base: position 22,405,607 of record NC_143040.1, read on the forward strand.
AATACAGTAGAAAAATAAGTCTATATACAATGTGAGCAAGTGAGGTGAGATAAGGGAGGTAAAAGGCAAAAAAAGGCCATGGTGGCGAAGTAAATACAATATAGCAAGTAAAACACTGGAATGGTTGATTTGCAGTGGAATAATGTGCAAAGTAGAGATAGAAATAATGGGGTGCAAATGAACTAAATAAATAAATACAGTAGGGAAAGAGGTAGTTGTTTGGGCTAAATTATAGATGGGCTATGTACAGGTGCAGTAATCTGTGAGCTGCTCTGACAGCTGGTGCTTAGAGCTAGTGAGGGAGATAAGTGTTTCCAGTTTCAGAGATTTTTGTAGTTCGTTCCAGTCATTGGCAGCAGAGAACTGGAAGGAGAGGTGGCCAAAGGAAGAATTGGTTTTGGGGATGACCAGAGAGATATACCTGCTGGAGCGTGTGCTACAGGTGGGAGATGCAATGGTGACCAGCGAGCTGAGATAAGGGGGGACTTTACCTAGCAGGGTCTTGTAGATGACATGGAGCCAGTGGGTTTGGCGACGAGTATGAAGCGAGGGCCAGCCAACGAGAGCGTACAGGTCGCAGTGGTGGGTAGTATATGGGGCTTTGGTGACAAAACAGATGGCACTGTGATAGACTGCATCCAATTTATTGAGTAGGGTATTGGATGAGTTTACAGTCTAACCAGACACCTAGGTATTTGTAGTTGTCCACATATTCTAAGTCAGAGCCTTCCAGAGTAGTGATGTTGGACGGGCGGGCAGGTGCAGGCAGGTTGAAGGTTGAAGAGCATGCATTTAGTTTTACTTGTATTTAAGAGCAATTGGAGGCCACGGAAGGAGCGTTGTATGGCATTGAAGGTTGCCTGGAGGGTTGTTAACACAGTGTCCAAAGAAGGACCAGAAGTATACAGAATGGTGTCATCTGCGTAGAGGTGGATCAGAGACTCACCAGCAGCAAGAGCGACAACATTGATGTTTACAGAGAAGAGAGTCGGTCCAAGAATTGAACCCTGTGACACCCCCATAGAGACTGCCAGAGGCCCGGACAACAGACCCTCCAATTTGACACACTGAATATCAGAGAAGTAGTTGGTGAACCAGGCGAGGCAATCATTTGAGAAACCAAGGCTGACGAGTCTGCCAATGAGGATGTGGTGATAGACAGAGTCGAAAGCCTTGGCCAGGTCAATGAATACGACTGCACGGTATTGTTTCTTATCGATGGCGGTTAAGATATCGTTTAGGACCTTGAGCGTGGCTGAGGTGCACCCATGACCAGCTCGGTATCCAGATTGCATAGCGGAGAAGGTATGGTGGGATTCGAAATGGTCGGTAATCTGTTTGTTGACTTGGCTTTCGAAGACCTTAGAAATGCAGGGTAGGATAGATATAGGTCTGTAGCAGTTTGGGTCAAGAGTGTCCCCCCCTTTGAAGAGGGGGATGACCGCAGCTGCTTTCCAATCTTTGGGAATCTCAGATGACACGAAAGAGAGGTTGAACAGGCTAGTAACAGTGGTTGCAACAATTTCGGCAGATAATTTTAGAAAGAAAGGGTCCAGATTGTCTAGCCCAGCTGATTTGTAGGGGTCCAGATTTTGCTGCTCTTTCAGAACATCAGCTGACTGGATTTGGGAGAAGGAGAAATGGGGAAGGCTTGGGAGAGTTGCTGTGGGGGGTGCAGTGCTGTTGACCGGGGTAGGGGTAGCCAGGTGGAAAGCATGGCCAGCCTTAGAAAAATGCTTATTGAAATTCTCAATTATAGGATTTATTGGTGGTGACAGTGTTTCCTATCTTCAGAGCAGTGGGCAGCTGGGAGGAGGTGTTCTTATTCTCCATGGACTTTACAGTGTCCCAGAACTTTTTTTAGTTTGTGTTGCAGGAAGCAAATTTCTGCTTGAAAAAGCTAGCCTTGGCTTTTCTAACTGCCTGTGTTTTTTGGTTTCTAGCTTCCCTGAAAAGTTGCATATCACGTGGGCTGTTCGATGCTAATGCAGAACGCCATAGGATGTTTTTGTGTTGGTTAAGGGCAGTCAAGTCTGGAGAGAACCAAGGGCTATATCTGTTCCTGGTTCTAAATTTCTTGAATGGGGCATGCTTATTTAAGATGGTGAGGAAGGCATTTAAAAAAATAACCAGGCATCCTTTACTGACGGGATGAGATCAATATCCTTCCAGGATACCCCGGCCAGGTCGATTAGAAAGGCCTGCTCGCTGAAATGTTTCAGGGAGCGTTTGACAGTGATGAGTGGAGGTCGTTTGACCGCTGACCCATTACGGATGCAGGCAATGAGGCAGTGATCCCTGAAATCTTGGTTGAAAATAACAGAGGTGTATTTAGAGGGCAAGTTGGTTCGGATGATATCTATGAGGGTGCCTGTGTTTACAACTTTGGGGTTGTACCTGGTAGGTTCATTGATAATTTGTGTGAGATTGAGGGCATCAAGCTTAGATTGTAGGATGGCTTGGGTGTTAAGCATGTTCCAGTTTAAGTCGCCTAGCAGCACGTGCTCTGAAGATAGATTGAGGGCAATCAGTTCACATATGGTGTCCAGAGCACAGCTGGGGGCAGAGGGTAGTTTATAGCAGGCGGCAACGGTGAGAGACATGTTTTTAGAGAGGTGGATTTTTAAAAGTAGAAGTTCAAATTGTTTGGGTACAGACCTGGATAGTAGGACAGAACTCTGCAGGCTATCTTTGCAGTAGTTTGCAACACTGCCGCCTTTGGCCGTTCTATCTTGTCTGAAAATGTTGTAGTCAGAGATGAACATTTCAGAATTTTTTGTGGTCTTCCTAAGCCAGGATTCAGACACGGCTAGAACATCCGGGTTGGCATAGTGTGCTAAAGCAGTGAATAAAACAAACTTAGGGAGGAGGCTTCTAATGTTAACATGCATCAAACCAAGGCTATTACGGTTACAGAAGTCGTCAAAAGAGTGCGCCTGGGGAATAGGAGTGGACCTAGGCACTGCAGGGCCTGGATTCACCTCTACATCACCAGAGGAACAGAGGAGGAGTAGGATAAGGGTACGGCTAAAAGCTATGAGAATTGGTCGCCTAGAACATTTGGAACAGAGAGTAAAAGGAGGTTTCTGGGGGAATGTAAAATAGTTTCAAGGTATAATGTACAGACAAAGGTATGGTAGGATGTGAATACAGTGGAGGTAAACTGATACTCAAATGAACTGATACTCAAAACGACGCCGGATTCAAAACTTTGAATTTTTCCATTTATATTATTATACAAAATTCTTGCCACCAATTTGTGGGCAGAACTAAAAATAATTGTGTGAGAGCAAGGAGGCATACAAACCTGACCCAGTTACACCAGCTCTGTCAGGAGGAATGGGCCAAAATTCACCTAAATTATTGTGGGAAGCTTGTGGAAGGCTACCTGAAACATTTGACCGAAGTTAAACAATTTAAAGGCAATGCTACCAAATACTAATTGAGTTTATGTGAACTTCTGACCCACTGGGAATGTGATGAAAAAAAATAAAAGCTGAAATAAATCATTCTCTCTACTTTTATTCTGACATTTCACATTCTAAAAATGAAGTTGTGATCCTAACTGACCGAAGACAGGGAATTCTTACTAGGATTAAATGTCAGGAATTGTGAAAAACAGAGATTAAATGTATTTGGCTAAGGTGTTTGTAAACTTCCGACTTCAACTGCATATTTGCTAATAAATACTGTATATGGGGGATTGGAAGTGATGCAGACAATTACATTAATGGGAGCTACAATCTATCTGCAATTTTAAAGCTGATCTTCCCCCTTAAACATAAAAAAATAGAATCTCTAATCTTAGATTTATTATCCTATTTTTACATTTCTGTTTGGCTGTTGAAGCCGTGGAGATCGCTTCTCCATTCTTTTTGAATAGTTCTCTATTTGTCCACTATATCAACCTGCCTGCTATTTATTTACTTTACCCAGGTCCAATCATTCTACAAGATGACTTGGATGAGTAAAATCAAGTCAATTGATTGGTCACATTGACCACATTTACATGTGCACAGTATTCCGGATGGTAGCTCATATCCTGCTTAAGGTCTTATTTGGGATAAGCTGTTTACATGCACCTTTTGATATCCCTCTTATGAGCATCCCTGTACCCATGAATAAACAGAATATTCCTCATTTATTAAGTTCATATGGGTTAAATGGAATAGTACCTGAAATATGGACTCTAACTGTTGGTCTATAACCTCTCACAGAATTACGCATTTCTTGCAGTGAAATAATACAACAAATGAAAATTCTGTCTCAGGAACACGAGTGGAGAAATATGATTTCTTTCTTTCAGCATCTCTTGGAGAAAAGTGAATGCACGTGCAATGTGTTATCTTGACACTGTTACGCAAGCAGACAGTATTTGAACCACATTAAATATGCACCCAAGACTAACTGAAGTCTTATCAGAAGTGTGTTTTGTCATTTTCTCAGCTTTTAATTTCCTTAACTGGTCAAACTGATGACATTTGGACATTTTGCACAGGACCAATCTTTCCTCTGTTCTGGAGTAATTGTGTTTGCTCCCTGGTCCCTAAACAAAACAGACAACTTTACTGGTGTTAACTAGTAGATTACTAATGCATTCATTCTATCAATGTAAGACATTCTTTTGGTCAGCACTACTTTATTTAATCTTCTGGGGCAACAAGTTATGACAGAAGAGAAGCTGCATGTATCAAACTATTGTTGACAAACAAATAGCCTACTAAATATCGGAAATTATAATATGGCCTTTCAAATGTCCGAAATGAAAAGCAGGAACTTGTCTAAATTAAATTAAATACATTTTTATTTGTCACATGCGCCGAATATAAACAATGAAATGGTTACTTACAAGCACTTAACCAACAATGCAGTTTTAAGAACAATTCCACAAAAAAAGAAATAAAATTAACAAATAATTAAAGAGCAGCAGTAAAATAACAATAGAGAGGCTATATATAAGGGGTACCAGTACAGAGTCAATGTGCGAGGCCACCGGTTAGTCCAGGTAATTGAGGTAATATGTACATGTAGGTAGAGATATTAAAGTGACTATGCATAGATAATAAACAGAGTAGCAGCAGCGTAAAAGAGGGGGGAGGGGGATTGCAAATAGTCTGGGTGGCCATTTGATTAGATGTTCAGGAATCTTATGGCTTGGGGGTAGAAGCTGTTTAGAAGCCTCTTGGACCTAGACTTGGCGCTCCGGTACCACTTGCCTTGCGGTAGCAGAGAGAACAGTTTATGACTAGGGTGGCTGGAGTCTTTGACAATTTTTAGGGCCTTCCTCTGACACCACCTGGTATAGAGGTCCTAGATGGCAGGAAGCTTGGCCCCAGTGATGTACTGGGCCGTACGCACTACCCTCTGTAGTGCCTTGTGTTCGGAGGCCGAGCAGTTGCCATACTAGACAGTGATGCAATCAGTCAGGTTGCTCTTGATGGTGCAGCTGTAGAACCTTTTGAGGATCTGAGGACCCATGCTAAATCTTTTCAGTCTCCTGAGGGGGAATAGGTTTTTTCGTGCCCTCTTCACGACTGTCTTGGTGTGCTTGGACCATGTTAGTTGGTGATGTGGACACCAAGGAACTTGAAGCTCTCAACCTGCTCAACTGCAGCCCCGTCTATGAGAATGGGGGTGCTCGTTCCTCCTTTTCCTGTAGTCCACAATCATCTCCTTAAGTGTGAAAGTAGCCAGTAGTAAATTATAGTAAATTAATTATAGTAGGCTAAATTATAATGGTGGATCAAACTGCGCAGGTTTGTTTGACAGTCAGACAAAAAATCTCATCACACAACACCCATTATAGTCAAAAATTTGCCTGTGCAGACCACAAACACAACAGTAAATGGGATAAGATGTTTACATGCCACAGTATCCTGTCTAAGATCAGCATATCCCAGGCATCTTATCCAGGTTTCTAAAATACTTGAGTATCCCGAGTAATAACGGGATATTGGCGTGCATGTAAACGTGGTCATTGAACTGTGGTTTAGGCAATATGGTTTTGTAGTGGATGTCTGAATATCTCACTGCCACATGGCAAATCCTCAGCTCAAAGTCAGTCATCTACCACCAAAATCCTGCGCAGCCCTTGCTGTTGAATCGCTAACCTAAATTATTGATTGCTTTAATAGATTCCCTCCACACTTCATTCACTACTACTACTGCACGTAGAATCAGGATTGGTATTAACGGTCACTGAGGGAATCCTTCGCTTTATATTCTGCTCTAATACGAAATTGGCTTCCATTAGATACCACCAGAGGGCCGAGCTCACACACTCGCTCGCTCACACACTCGCTCGCTCACACACTCGCTCGCTCACTCACTCACTCACTCGCTCACTCACTCACACACTCACACACTCACACACACACACACACATACACACATACACACATACACTCTCTCTAACACACATGCACATACACACACACTAACACACAGGCACACTCTAACAAGCTACTCATCCAGCGTGTTTCAAGAGGACCATTTATAATACAGGAGTACAGAGCCGACACAGTTGTCATGACGTATATAAGTGCAGAGTCAGTGTCTCTACTGGTATAATTGTGCATTATGTATTAGCCAGTTCTCAAAATGTATAGAAACTGATACAGCAAGGGCATCTTTTGATGTGCAAGCCACATGTGTAAATGTGTAACATTTATCTTATTCATTAAGGCGTGTGTTGAGTACACCAACCACAGACTAAAGCATAGGAGATGGGTGCCTTGAAACTAAACCCTTTGCTTTGCTTTTGACTTTATACTGCCACTTCTTCTGCTAGTTCTTCTTCTCTGTATTTTATCATCTCAAGGATGACTAGTTGTTAAATAGCTCCCACAGACCAGGAAGCATTGGAGTCTAGGAATGATAAAACATGACTATGACATTTTGACGTAACTAGGAATACAATAACATTTTGACATAACTAGGAATACTATAACAATTTAACATAACTAGGAATACTATAACATTTTGACATAACTAGGAATACAATAACATTTTAACATAACTAGGAATACAATAACATTTTAACGTAACTAGGAATACTATAACATTTTGACATAACTAGGAATACAATAACATTTTAACATAACTAGGAATACTATAACATTTTGACATAACTAGGAATACTATAACAATTTAACATAACTAGGAATACTATAACATTTTGACATAACTAGGAATGCTATAACATTTTGACATAACTAGGAATGTTATAACATTTTGACATAAGTAGGAATGCTATAACAATTTGACATAACTAGGAATGCTATAACATTTTAACATAACTAGGAATACTATAACATTTTGACATAACTAGGAATGTTATAACATTTTGACATAAGTAGGAATTCTATAACAATTTGACATAACTAGGAATGCTATAACATTTTAACATAACTAGGAATACTATAACATTTTGACATAACTAGGAATACAATAACATTTTAACATAACTAGGAATACAATAACATTTTGACATAACTAGGAATACTATAACATTTTGACATAACTAGGAATACAATAACATTTTAACATAACTAGGAATACTATAACAATTTAACATAACTAGGAATACAATAACATTTTGACATAACTAGGAATGCTATAACATTTTAACATAACTAGGAATACTATAACATTTTGACATAACTAGGAATGCTATAACATTTTAACATAACTAGGAATACTATAACATTTTGACATAACTAGGAATGCTATAACTGTTACGGTGAGTGAATGAGGACCCAAAAGCGAATTAACTTAAACAGAGCTTCTTTAATAACCAAACATAGGTAGGCTCAGATAGACCGGCAGATTCCGACAGGACAGGACAAGGTTACAGCAAACATGACGATAGTCTGGTTCAGGCATGAAACACAACAAACAAGAATCCGACAAGGACAGGAACAAAAACAGAGAGAGATATAGGGACCTAATCAGAGGGAAAAAGGGAACAGGTGGGAAACGGGGTGAATGGGTAGTTAGGAGGAGACAAGGCACAGCTGGGGGAAAGAGGGGGAGAAAAGGTAACCTAACAACGACCAGCAGAGGGAGACAGGGTGAAGGGAAAGGACAGAAACACACAACATGACAATACATGACAGTACCCCCCCACTCACCGAGCGCCTCCTGGCGCACTCGAGGAGGAAACCTGGCGGCAACGGAGGAAATCCTCGATCAGCGCACGGTCCAGCACGTCCCGAGAGGGAACCCAACTCCTCTCCTCAGGACCGTACCCCTCCCAATCTACGAGGTACTGGTGACCACGGCCCCGAGGACGCATGTCCAAAATCCTGCGGACCCTGTAGATGGGTGCGCCCTCGACAAGGATGGGGGGGGGGGGGGGGAAGACGAGCGGGGGCGCGAAGAACGGGCTTGATACAGGAGACATGGAAGACCGGGTGGACGCGACGAAGGTATCACGGAAGAAGAAGTCGAACTGCGACAGGATTAATGACCCGAGAAATACGGAACGGACCAATGAACCGCGGGGTCAACTTGCGAGAAGCCGTCTTAAGGGGAAGGTTCTGAGTGGAGAGCCAAACTCTCTGACCGCGACAATATCTAGGACTCTTAGTTCTACGCTTATTAGCAGCCCTCACAGTCTGCGTCCTATAACGGCAAAGTGCAGACCTGACCCTCTTCCAGGTGCGCTCGCAACGTTGGACAAAAGCCTGAGCGGAGGGGACGCTGGACTCGGCGAACTGAGATGAGAACAGCGGAGGCTGGTACCCGAGGCTACTCTGAAAAGGAGATAGCCCGGTCGCAGACGAAGGAAGCGAGTTGTGGGCGTATTCTGCCCAGGGGAGCTGTTCTGACCAAGACGCAGGGTTGCGAAAAGAAAGACTGCGTAAGATGCGACCAATAGTCTGATTGGCCCGTTCTGCTTGACCGTTAGACTGGGGGTGAAAGCCGGAAGAGAGACTGACGGAAGCCCCAATCAAACGGCAAAACTCCCTCCAAAATTGAGACGTGAATTGCGGACCTCTGTCCGAAACGACGTCTGACGGAAGGCCATGAATTCTGAAAACATTCTCGATGATGATTTGTGCCGTCTCTTTAGCAGAAGGAAGCTTAGCAAGGGGAATGAAATGAGCCGCCTTAGAGAACCTATCGACAACCGTAAGAATAACAGTCTTCCCCGCTGACGAAGGCAGTCCGGTGACAAAATCTAAGGCGATGTGAGACCACGGTCGAGAGGGAATGGGAAGCGGCCTGAGACGGCCGGCAGGAGGGGAGTTACCGGACTTAGTCTGCGCGCAGACCGAACAAGCAGCCACGAAACGACGCGTGTCATGCTCCCGGGTGGGCCACCAAAAACGCTGGCGAATGGAAGCAAGCGTACCCCGAACGCCAGGGTGGCCGGCTAACTTGGCAGAGTGAGCCCACTGAAGAACGGCCAGACGAGTAGGAACGGGAACGAAAAGAAGGTTCCTAGGACAAGCGCGCGGCGACGGAGTGTGAGTGAGCGCTTGCTTTACCTGCCTCTCAATTCCCCAGACAGTCAACCCGACAACACGCCCCTCAGGGAGAATCCCCTCGGGGTCAGTGGAGGCTACTGAAGAACTGAAGAGACGAGATAAAGCATCAGGCTTGGTGTTCTTAGAGCCCGGACGATAAGAAATCACGAACTCGAAACGAGCGAAAAACAGCGCCCAACGCGCCTGACGTGCATTAAGTCGTTTGGCAGAACGGATGTACTCAAGGTTCCTATGGTCAGTCCAAACGACAAAAGGAACGGTCGCCCCCTCCAACCACTGTCGCCATTCGCCTAGGGCTAACCGGATGGCGAGCAGTTCGCGGTTTCCCACATCATAGTTACGTTCCGACGGCGACAGGCGATGAGAAAAATACGCGCATGGGTGGACCTTGTCGTCAGAGAGGGAGCGCTGAGAAAGAATGGCTACCACGCCCACCTCTGACGCGTCAACCTCGACAACGAACTGTCTAGAGACGTCAGGTGTAACAAGGATAGGAGCGGATGTAAAACGATTCTTGAGGAGATCAAAAGCTCCCTGGGCGGAAACGGACCACTTAAAGCACGTCTTGACAGAAGTAAGGGCTGTGAGAGGAGCTGCCACCTGACCGAAATTACGGATGAAACGACGATAGAAGTTCGCGAAGCCGAGAAAGCGCTGCAGCTCGACGCGTGACTTAGGGGCGGGCCAATCAATGACAGCTTGGACCTTAGCGGGATCCATCTTAATGCCTTCAGCGGAAATAACAGAACCGAGAAATGTGACGGAGGAGGCATGAAAAGTGCACTTCTCAGCCTTCACAAAAAGACAATTCTCTAAAAGGCGCTGGAGGACACGTCGAACGTGCTGAACATGAATCTGGAGTGACGGTGAAAAAATCAGGATATCGTCAAGGTAAACGAAAACAAAGATGTTCAGCATGTCTCTCAGGACATCATTGACTAATGCCTGAAAGACAGCTGGAGCGTTAGCGAGGCCGAAAGGAAGAACCCGGTATTCAAAGTGCCCTAACGGAGTGTTAAACGCCGTCTTCCACTCGTCCCCCTCCCTGATGCGCACGAGATGGTAAGCGTTACGAAGGTCCAACTTAGTGAAAAACCTGGCTCCCTGCAGGATCTCGAAGGCTGAAGACATAAGAGGAAGCGGATAACGATTCTTCACTGTTATGTCATTCAGCCCTCGATAATCTATGCAGGGGCGCAGAGACCCGTCCTTCTTCTTGACAAAAAAAAACCCCGCTCCGGCGGGAGAGGAGGAGGGGACTATGGTACCGGCGTCAAGAGCTACAGACAAATAATCCTCGAGAGCCTTACGTTCGGGAGCCGACAGAGAGTATAGTCTACCCCGGGGGGGAGTGGTTCCCGGAAGGAGATCAATACTACAATCATACGACCGGTGTGGAGGAAGAGAGGTGGCCCTGGACCGACTGAACACCGTGCGCAGATCGTGATATTCCTCCGGCACCCCTGTCAAATCACCAGGCTCCTCCTGTGAAGAAGAGACAGAGGAAACAGGAGGGATAGCAGACATTAAACATTTCACATGACAAGAGACGTTCCAGGAGAGGATAGAATTACTAGACCAATTAATGGAAGGATTATGACAAACTAGCCAGGGATGGCCCAAAACAACAGGTGTAAAAGGTGAACGAAAAATTAAAAAAGAAATGGTTTCGCTATGATTACCAGAAACAGTGAGGGTTAAAGGTAGCGTCTCACGCTGAATCCTGGGGAGAGGACTACCATCCAGGGCGAACAAGGCCGTGGACTCCCTTAACTGTCTGAGAGGAATGTCATGTTCCCGAGCCCAGGTCTCGTCCATAAAACAGCCCTCCGCCCCAGAGTCTATTAAGGCACTGCAGGAAGCTGACGAACCGGTCCAGCGTAGATGGACCGACAAGGTAGTGCAGGATCTTGAAGGAGAGACAGGAGTAGTAGCGCTCACCAGTAGCCCTCCGCTTACTGATGAGCTCTGGCTTTTACTGGACATGAAGTGACAAAATGACCAGCAGAACCGCAATAGAGACAGAGGCGGTTGGTGATTCTCCGTTCCCTCTCCTTAGTCGAGATGCGGATACCTCCCAGCTGCATAGGCTCAGCTCCCGAGCCGGCAGAGGAAGATGGTAGTGACAGGGAGAGGGGGGCAACGGAGAGCGCGAGCTCCTTTCCACGAGCTCGGTGACGAAGATCAACCCGTCGCTCAATGCGAATAGCGAGTTCAATCAAGGAATCCACGCTGGAAGGAACCTCCCGGGAGAGAATCTCATCCTTTACCTCTGCGCGGAGACCCTCCAGAAGACGAGCGAGCAAGGCCGGCTCGTTCCAGCCACTGGAGGCAGCAAGAGTGCGAAACTCAATAGAGTAGTCAGTTATGGATCGATTGCCTTGACATAGGGAAGACAGGGCCCTGGAAGCCTCCTCCCCAAAAACAGATCGATCAAAAACCCGTATCATCTCCTCCTTAAAGTCCTGATACTGGTTAGTACACTCAGCCCTTGCCTCCCAGATTGCCGTGCCCCACTCACGAGCCCGTCCAGTAAGGAGAGATATGACGTAGGCGACACGAGCAGTGCTCCTGGAGTAAGTGTTGGGCTGGAGAGAAAACACAATATCACACTGGGTGAGGAACGAGCGGCATTCAGTGGGCTCCCCAGAGTAACACGGCGGGTTATTGATTCTGGGCTCCGGAGATTCGAAAGCCCTGGAAGTGGCCGGTGGATCGAGGCGGAGATGGTGAACCTGTTCTGTGAGGTTGGAGACTTGGGTGGCCAGGGTTTCAACGGCATGTCGAGCAGCAGACAATTCCTGCTCGTGTCTGCCTAGCATCGCTCCCTGGATCTCGACGGCTGAGTGGAGAGGATCCGAAGTCGCTGGGTCCATTCTTGGTCGGATTCTTCTGTTACGGTGAGTGAATGAGGACCCAAAAGCGAATTAACTTAAACAGAGCTTCTTTAATAACCAAACATAGGTAGGCTCAGATAGACCGGCAGATTCCGACAGGACAGGACAAGGTTACAGCAAACATGACGATAGTCTGGTTCAGGCATGAAACACAACAAACAAGAATCCGACAAGGACAGGAACAAAAACAGAGAGAGATATAGGGACCTAATCAGAGGGAAAAAGGGAACAGGTGGGAAACGGGGTGAATGGGTAGTTAGGAGGAGACAAGGCACAGCTGGGGGAAAGAGGGGGAGAAAAGGTAACCTAACAACGACCAGCAGAGGGAGACAGGGTGAAGGGAAAGGACAGAAACACACAACATGACAATACATGACAATAACATTTTAACATAACTAGGAATACTATAACATTTTGACATAACTAGGAATGCTATGACATTTTGACATAACTAGGAATGCTATGACATTTTGACATAACTAGGAATACAATAACATTTTAACATAACTAGGAATACAATAACATTTTGACATAACTAGGAATACTATAACATTTTGACATAACTAGGAATGCTATGACATTTTGACATAACTAGGAATACAATAACATTTTAACATAACTAGGAATGCTATGACATTTTGACATAACTATGAATACTATGACATTTTGACATAACTATGAATACTATAACATTTTGACTAACTTGGAATACAATAACATTTTGACATAACTAGGAATACTATAACATTTTAACATAACTAGGAATGCTATAACATTTTGACATAACTAGGAATGTTATAACATTTTGACATAAGTAGGAATGCTATAACAATTTGACATAACTAGGAATACTATAACATTTTAACATAACTAGGAATGCTATGACATTTTGACATAACTATGAATACTATGACATTTTGACATAACTATGAATACTATAACATTTTGACATAACTAGGAATACTATAACATTTTGACATAACTAGGAATACAATAACATTTTAACATAACTAGGAATACAATAACATTTTGACATAACTAGGAATGTTATAACATTTTGACATAAGTAGGAATGCTATAACAATTTGACATAACTAGGAATGCTATAACATTTTAACATAACTATGAATACTATAACATTTTAACATAACTAGGAATACTATAACATTTTGACATAACTATGAATACTATAACATTTTGACATAACTAGGAATGCTATGACATTTTGACATAACTAGGAATGCTATAACATTTTAACATAACTAGGAATACTATAACATTTTGACATAACTAGGAATGCTATGACATTTTGACATAACTAGGAATGCTATGACATAACTAGAAATGCTATGACATTTTGACATAACTAGGAATATTATAACATTTTGACATAAGTAGGAATGCTATAACATTTTGACATAACTAGGAATGCTATAACATTTTGACATAAGTAGGAATGCTATAACATTTTGACATAACTAGGAATGCTATAACATTTTGTCATAAGTAGGAATGCTATAACATTTTGTCATAAGTAGTAAGTAGGAATGCTATAACAATTTGACATAACTAGGAATGCTATAACATTTTGACATAACTAGGAATACTATAACATTTTGACATAAGTAGGAATGCTATAACATTTTGACATAATTCGAAAGCCTAACACATTATGTATTTACTCAGACAGCTTGTGCTCCTGCCTCTCTCTGGTACTGTGTTTCAGAGCTGGTCTCTCAGAGGTTGGCAACATGTTTCTGCTCATGTCTGTTGATGATTTATTTAGGTCTTTAACAATACCTGGCCGTGCTGACCATTGGTTTTTGCTTATGAATTGATCCCTTTTGGTAGCCTTTTATTTTACTTTTTGCACATCACATTCACTTTGCTACTTATTGAGAATTTCTTCTTCACATCGTGTGAGGCCTACACCCATGAAACCCATGTTTAGTCTGTCATTCTTAGTCATCTCCCTCCTACAATTTACTGAGACCTTGATTGTAATTACCTAAACGAACAGCATGTTTTTGAACTGAGATTGTCTGTGAAGGCCGGCCGTCTGTTATCATGGCCTTAATTATTATTTTGTCATTTGCTCCCATTAACATCCTCGACCTAATCTATTAATTACAATCTACATTAGCATGTAAATGAGAATAGAGCTAATAATTAAATTAATCTCTTTGAAGCCTTAATAGAATGACCTCTTGCTGCAGCTTTCATGGCTCAACCTACAATAGAAGAACTAGGAAATGGAGTGACGTGACATGAGGAAGTCATGTGGTTTCACTGAGTTTGATAGAAATAGGGAATGAGAGTTCCATTTTAGGGGCTGGTTTTGAAGTTTTATGGTTGATTTCAGTTGATTTTGACTCCATGTCCTCATTGCGTTGCATGTGCAAGAACACCTGTGGTGTTTATCTCAACATTTTGCACAGGTGCTCTCTCTCTCTCAATCTCTGAATGGTCTTTAGCCGCGGCTGTAGCAGTACACAGTAAGCAGCTCGGTTGGTACAGTGGGAGAGTGGGCCTCTTAAGGCTCTGCAGGGAGCTTCCGTGCCAGCATGGCTCAGTAATGAGAAAAGTCCTCCTCTCTCCAGACTAATGCTCATAAAAACTAATGACTGTGAACCCTGTCACCCCCCAACCCCCTCCCTCCTTCCAACCCTTTATTTCTCCGTCACTCCCTGCCTCGGTCTCTCCCTCAATCCCTTTTTCCTTCCTTCCCTCTCACCTTCTATCCATCCCTCCATCCTTTCATCCCTTCTTCCCTACCTCCTTGATGGGAACTGGTCATCCCTCTACTTTCACTTGGTGGCAGAGAGGGGCATTAACGGTTCTGGCTATCCCCCTATAATTTTTTCTTCAATTGGGCCATAGGCAAATGATGAGGACAGAAAAAGTTTGCCCTGACCTGTCCCCCCTGCCCCCTGACCATGCACAAGTGACCACCCACCAGTGTTGATGTGTAAATACCGTTACTAAGGAAACACTGGGGGATACCCCAGATAATGAGGTGACGCTCTGAGAAACTTAAGCCACCAGCTGCCAGCCAGAGAGAGGAAAGCACTTTGGAGTAAAAGTGAATGTGTCACTAACAGACTTTTAATGGCCTGGCTGTTCTACTGTTCTGTTAGACAGCAATAGGAACTTAGCTGTCTGTTCTAATGTTCCATTAGATAGCAACATGACTTAGCTGTCTGTTCTGCTGTTCTGTTAGCTATTGATAGGACTTATCTGTCTATTCTGCTGTTCCGTTAGCTAGCACTGGACTTAGCTAACGGAACAGCAGAACAAACAGCTATCCATAGGACTTATCTGTCTATTCTGCTGTTCCGTTAGCTATCAATAAGACTTATCTGTCTGTTCTGCTGTTCCATTAGCTATCAATAGGACTTATCTGTCTATTCTGCTGTTCCGTTAGCTATCAATAGGACTTATCTGTCTATTCTGCTGTTCCGTTAGCTATCCATAGGACTTATCTGTCTGTTCTAATGTTCTGTTAGCTATTAATAGTACTTATCTGTCTGTTCTGCTGTTCTGTTAGCTATCAATAGGACTTATCTGTCTGTTCTGCTGTTCCGTTAGCTATCAATAGGACTTAGCTATCTATTCTGCTGTTCCGTTAGCTAGCAATAGGACTTAGCTGTCTAGTCTGCTGTTCTGTTAGCTATTGATAGGACTTATCTGTCTATTCTGCTGTTCCGTTAGCTATCAATAGGACTTAGCTGTCTGTTCTGCTGTTCTGTTAGCTATTGATAGGACTTTGCTGTCTGTTCTGCTGTTCTGTTAGCTATTAATAGGACTTTGCTGTCTGTTCTGCTGTTCTGTTAGCTATTGATAGGACTTAGCTGTCTGTTCTGCTGTTCTGTTAGCTATTAATAGGACTTTGCTGTCTGTTCTGCTGTTCTGTTAGCTATTGATAGGACTTAGCTGTCTGTTCTGCTGTTCTGTTAGCTATTAATAGGACTTTGCTGTCTGTTCTGCTGTTCTGTTAGCTATTGATAGGACTTAGCTGTCTGTTCTGCTGTTCTGTTAGCTATCAATAGGACTTTGCTGTCTGTTCTGCTGTTCTGTTAGCTAGCAATATGACTTATATGTGGGTATTGTGTGTAAACTGAACAATGTAATACATTTTAGAATAAGGCGGTAACGTAACAAAATGTGGAAAAAGTCATTGGGTCTTAATACTGTATGTGTTGGTATATCTCCAATATAAAACATTCACAGTTTGCTTGTGGCAGGGATTTCATTATTGGGATGCTTGGGTAGGATTTGCATATCATTGCTGTTGCACAATGTATACAGGCAGGCTGAAGTAATCCTTTTCTTGGGATGCATCTGCTCTGCAGTATTTCTGGGATTGAGGAACACGGCCAGGCTCAACCAACAGGTGTGATCACCTGCTGCTGACAGGAATTGGAAGCACAGGCCTGAATGGCGGCTGGAGTGTGTGGACACATAAACACACACACACACACAAGCATGCTGACACACACACACACACACACACACACACACACACACACACACACACACACACACACACACACACACACACACACACACACACACTCATAAATAGCATCACGTCCTCCTTCAATCCTTTCACTAAACCAGCAGCCGATAATTAGGGAGTTATACCGACCCAGCATGACCTGAAATCACAGGGAGAAGGTATCATACATATGATGAACAGGGAGGGAAACAAATAAGGGAGGAGGAGGGGGGGGGGGGGGGGGTATAGCACAAATTGCCCACTGGCGCGTAAAATGAAACCGTGCCGCCACAGGTCCCAGAATAATAATATGGAGCTGAGGCAGAGAGTCCCGGTCCAATGCTTAGCTCACCCGAACCTGCACCAGAAAGGTTGAGGCAGAACATCCGCACACACACACACAGTATCTCAGCTTAACGAGGAGGTGAATCTCACCCACACAATTTGTGTAAGCAAGTTACCTACATAAATAAATTATCATTAGGGACGGATGGATGGGAGAGAGGGAGGGATGGGAGAAAGGGAGGGGGAAGGGAGGGATGGGATAAGGGGGAGGGAGGGAGGGATGGGGAGAGAGGGATGGGATAGGGCAAGGGAGAAATGGGATAGAGGGAGGGGGAGGGAGGGGGGGATGGGAGAAAGAGGGGAATAACTGCAGCTAGGTTTTTTTCCCCAAAGGTGCACTGCTTCTTTGCCCCATGCATTATGAAGACTGAATGGATTGTGTGCTACTACTGTCTGTGAGAGGTAGACTAGGCCTGCATATTGCTGAATGTGAACAGTGGTGTGATCAGATAAAAACTGATAGTAGAGAAGAAGGGAGAGATTTTCTTACAAGTCACAGGGTACTACTATAGATACAGTTGAAGTCGGAAGTTTACATACACCTTAGCCAAACATTCCCTGTCTTAGGTCAGTTAGGATCACCACTTCATTTAAAAAATGTAAAATGTCAGAATAATATTAGAGAGAATGATTTATTTCAGCTTTTATTTCTTTCATCACATTCCCAGTGGGTCAGATGTTTACATGCACTCAATTAGTATTTGGTAGCATTGTTTCGGGTAGCCGTCCACAAGCTTCCCACAATAAATTGAGTGAATTTTGGCCCATTCCTCCTGACAGAGCTGGTGTAACTGAGTCAGGTTTGTAGGCCTCCTTGCTCACACGCTTTTTCAGTACCCGCCGACACATTTTCTATGGGATTGAGGTCAGGGCTTTGTGATGGCCACTCCAATACCTTAAGCCATTTTTCCACAACTTTGGAAGTATGCTTGGGGTCGTTGTCCATTTGGAAGACCCATTTGCGACCAAGCTTTGACTTCCTGACTGATGCAATGAGATGTTGCTTCAATATATCCACATAATTTTCCATCGTCATGATGCCAGCTATGTGCCCTCCTGCAGCAAAGCACCCCCACAACATGATGCTGCCACCCCCGTGTTTCACAGTTGGGATGGTGTTCTCCGGCTTGCAAGCCTCCCCCTTTTTCCTCCAAACATATTGATGGTCATTATGGCCAAACAGTTCTATTTTTGTTTTATCAGACCAGAGGACATTTCTCCAAAAAGTACGATCTTTGTCCCCATGTGCAGTTGCAAACCGTAGTCTGGCTTTTTTATGGCGGTTTTGGAGCAGTGGCTTCTTCCTTGCTGAGCAACCTCTCAGGTTATGTTGATATAGGACTTGTTTTTACTGTGGATATAGATACTTTTGTACCTGTTTCCTCCAACATCTTCACAAGGTCCTTTGCTGCTGTTCTGGGATTGATTTGCACTTTTCGCACAAAAGTACGTTCACCTCTAGGAGACAGGATGGATCTCCTTCCTGAGTGGTGTGACAGCTGCTTGGTCCCATGCTGTTTATACTTGCGTACTATTGTTTGTACAGATGAACGTGGTACCTTCAGGCGTTTGGAAAAGGATGAACCAGACTTGTGGATGTCTACAATTTTTTTCAGAGGTCTTGGTTGATTTCTTTTGATTTTCCCATGATGTCAAGCAAAGAGGCACTGAGTTTGAAGGAAGGCCTTGAAATACATCCACAGGTACACCTCCAATTGACTCAAATTATGTCAATTAGCCCATCAGAATCTTCTAAAGCCATTACATTTTCTGGAATTTTCCAAGCTGTTTAAAGGCACAGTCAACTTAGTGTATGTAAACTTCTGACCCACTGGAATTGTGATACAGTGAATTATAAGTGAAATAATCTGTCTGTAAACAATTGTTGGAAAAATGACTTGTGTCATTCACAAAGTAGATGTCCTAACCGACTTGCCAAAACTATAGTTTGTTAACAATAAATGTGTGGAGTAGTTGAAAAATTAGTTTTAATGACTCCAACCTAAGTGTATGTAAACCTCCGACTTCAACTGAACAAGACAAGTGTAGCAATGACTTTCGGGGGCTGAAGTCATCAACTATTGCTGGTCAAAAGTAGTGCACTATGAAGGGAATAGTGTTCAATTTTTTACACATATTTGTGACCATAGCAAGGGATCAGAGTCACGAGAGGCAGAGTGGCTGATTGTCTGGCTAATTAGCATTAACAACACTTCACACCTGTTCAGATCAGAAAGGTTATTAGGAGGGGAGGGGAGGGGTATTTATTAGTGGGAAGTATCAAACACACACACACACATGCTGACACATGCACACTGTACATACACACACACAATTGCGCACATGCAGACGCTTACACACACACACACACACACACACACACACACACACACACACACACACACACACACACACACACACACACACACACACACACCAAGCACACACACACACACACACCAAGCACACACACACACACACACACACCAAGCACACACACACACACACACATTTCTAATTTTCAGTATCAGGATTTTAATGTTCAATAGGCACTTACAGTAGGGATGGGCACTTACAGAGAGCAGCAAGCTCTCACTCTGTGCTGAAATATATTTGCAGCTCCTCCTTATTGAACCAAGTCATTCTATTACATTGCCCCTGTAATAACCTGCACTGCTGGTTTGATTGGACTGGTTTTGGACACAGCGAGAGTCCCCGTCCCCTCCATATTCTAATGGCCCCTCTGTTACGACCCTGTTGTCAGGTTTATCTACAGAGCAGTCGGGGGCCTGTTGTCTCTGTTAGTTCCCCTCGGAGTGTGTGTGTGCCTGCATGTGTGAGTGTGAGTGTATTTGAATGATTGTGGTTGTCATGGTTGTTCCGGGGCCCTCTGGGAGATGGGGCCCTCTGGGTATCAGGATAACTGTTAGTGATGTACTGGAGTGATGTCATTGATCACATCAGATCCCTAGCGACACAGTGTGGCTACGAATTAAAGGACATAGGCTATGTCTGAAATTCCCTATATAGTGTACTACTTTTGACTATGTGCCCTGGTCAAAAGCAGTGCACTGTCTATACAGGGATAGGGGGCCATTTCTGATGCAGCCAGAGAGAGTGTACTGTCAAGAGAGCACATTTGTGGGTTGACTTCTAACATAAAAAAGAGCTGAGGGTACAATGACCTGTGGTTGCTGGGGTGGAGCGTCAAAGCTATTTACTGCCTGGACTAGGTTGAAAATGTGGTGCACGAGGACACATTTAAAAACACATTTTATTCACATCAAATTCTTGATAATTATCAGGACACCAAGTACCTGTGGTGTGATTGTACTGAACATCATTTAATTATTACATTCTTGAAGATGACATTCATGAAATGATTTTCTTGAAAGTGTCTACATTTCCTGTGTCTTGCAACGCAAAGTAGATTGCCTTTGACTTCTTCCTGCCTGTGTGTCATGGTGAAACGCTGAGAAAAGGTTGTTGAATTGACATTGTGTCATGAAGAGCTCTCACGTCCACTCTAGAGACCATCCAGTCTACATTAATTACTCTGTGTGTGTGAGAGATATCCCTCCAGTCTCCCTTAATTACTCTCACATGTTGACCTATGACCTATGTCGTCACTAGTTACTTTCTTTGCCTGCCAGGTAGGGGTAAGAACACGCATGTGTTGTTGATGTTATGACGTATACCACGATGGCCATGGAGAATTGGGTGAAGGTCTAGGTGGAGCTCAGTGATCCGTGCACCTTTTTTTCTCTCCCTTTTTTCTCTCCCCAATTTCGTGGTATCCAATTAGTTACAGTCTTGTCTCATCGCTGCAACTCCCGTACGGACTCGGGAGTTGGTCAGCTTGCACTGCGCCCGGCCCGCCACAGGAGTCGCTAGTGCGCGATGAGACAAGGACATCCCTACCGTCCAAACCCTCCCTAACCCAGACGACGCTAGGCCAATTGTGCGTCGCCCCGTGGACCTCCCGGTCTCGGCCGGCTGCGACAGAGCTTTGGCTCGAACCCGAATCTCTGGTGGAACAGCTAGCACTGTGATGCAGTGCCTTAGACCACTGCGCCACTGCGCCACCCGGGAGGCCCGCCATAACACGTTCTTAAACTAAGACTTCAGGTTGCTTCCTCTTTTGTATGTACAGTATGTGTTTTGTGTGTACAGTATGTGTTTTGTGTGTACAGTAAGTGTTTTGTGTGCACAGTAAGTGTTTTGTGTGCACAGTAAGTGTTTTGTGTGCACAGTAAGTGTTTTGTGTGCGCAGTATGTGTTTTATGTGTACAGTAAGTATTTTGTGTGTACAGTATGTGTTTTGTGTGTACAGTAAGTGTTTTGTGTGCACAGTATGTGTTTTGTATGTACAGTATGTGTTTTGTGTGTACAGTATGTGTTTTGTGTGCACAGTAAGTATTTTGTGTGCACAGTATGTGTATTGTGTGTACAGTAAGTGTAATGTGTGTACAGTATGTGTTTTGTGTGTACAGTAAGTGTGTTGTGTGTACAGCATGTGTTTTGTGTGTACAGCATGTGTTTTGTGTGTACAGTAAGTGTTTTGTGTGTACAATAAGTGTTTTGTGTGTATAGTATAAGTGTGTTGTACTATGACGTTTTTAACCTGACAATATCCAACGGATCCAAGGCCATCCTGGGAAACGTAGAAAATGTCTTTGTTGTAATTCATCAGCCTAATTAGGGTTAACCACTGTTGACGTGTGTTGATGTGTTGCTGAACGCAGCTCAAAAGTTGATGTGTGTTGAAAGGAGCTCACTGGAGACTCTGAATATTGATTAGGACTGTAAGGACCTCCGCTCTAACCTTTGATGGCTGCAAAACACACCTGACGCGTTGATTCTGGAGTGTGTGTGTGGGGGGCAGGTTCAGTGGCTGTGGTGGCTCTGTGTGTAAGTGTGTGTGTGAAAGAGAAAGAGAGTGAGAGGACAGAGAAAGTGACTAACGCTATGGCTTCTTACACTTATCATAAAAAGTGACTCTCCCTTCAATTCTCATTTGGGGACATTTTCATTATTAATTCATAATGAGCATTTCTATTTCATTAATTTCACCCTGTAGCAGATTTTAATTACTTGAAATCATTGGTCAGGATTGCAGTGACCCCCCCCCCCCCCCCCCAACCCCTCTCTCTCTCTTTCTGTTTTTCTCTCTTTCTGTCTCTCTTTCTTTCTCTCTTTCTGATTCTCTCTCTCTCTCTGTTTCTCTTTCTGTCTCTCTCTCTCTGTCTCTCTCTCTCTCTCTCTCTCTCTTTCTGTCTCTCTTTCTCTGTCTCTCTCTCTCTCTTTCTCTCTGTGTGTGTCTCTCTCTCTGTGTCTCTCTCTCTCTTTCTGTTTTTCTCTCTTTCTGTCTCTCTCTCTTTCTGTGTCTTTCTCTGTTTCTCTTTCTGTCTCTCTGTTTCTCTTTCTCTCTCTCTCTCTCTCTCTGTGTCTCTCTCTCTGTGTCTCTCTCTCTGTGTCTCTCTCTCTCTTTCTGTTTTTCTCTCTTTCTGTCTCTCTCTCTTTCTGTGTCTTTCTCTGTTTCTCTTTCTGTCTCTCTGTTTCTCTTTCTCTCTCTCTCTCTCTCTCTGTGTCTCTCTCTCTCTCTCTGTTTCTCTTTCTGTCTCTCTCTCTCTCTCCCTCAGTCTCTCTTTCTCTGTACACCGAGAATGAGTTGAATATGATGTTAAAAGATGCATTTCTCAGCTAATCATTATGACTGGCCTTGATCTGTTCAGAGCAGTGATGAGATGAGGAGGTCTGCTAAGGCAGCTGCTGTCAATCACCCTCATGGCTCACCCAGTGACCTCTACTATAGAATACTTACAGTACATCTGTAACTATTCTAGAGTAGAAGTAATGTTGTACTCAGTTTGAAGAGAATGTGATGTTGGTATGAGCTGGGTGAGCCATGAGGGTGATAATTCCACATAACTCCCAATGTCCAATCAGACGGGATGCCAGATCAGGAGGAGTCCTAGACATGCTGGCATGGACAAAGGTGGAGGATGAACCTGGCATCTCTCCTGGCACACCTGGCAACCTTCTTACACAGTTTATCAGACACCCATCTGCCCCCCCCCCCACCCCCCCCCCCACCCTCCCCCTAAAACCACATTTCACACTGATAATTCATTACTCCCCCTAGCAGGGAGGTTAATGGCCAAGGAAATGCGTGCATGCGTGCGGTGTGTGTGGGAAAGGAGATCATCTTGAAGCGTCTCATCTGACTCAATTAATCTGACCTGCAACACTTCTGTCTGTCAAGTCGGATTCACATTATGAGGTAATTAGCTGGTGATTTATAGTGTAACTCTGCCTCTGGCTTTCCTTCTGAAAAACATATTTTTTGAAGGTCCCGCACAGTCATTCTGATTTAAAATAGCTTTATGAGTGACTGAAACATAACCCACCTTTTTTTTCCTTCTCGATAAACATTTTAGAAAATGTACTTTTTCTCTCTTGTCTAACTATCATTGAGGCTGAAAAGACAGGCTGAGTGGGAGGGAGCTCGCCTTGACTGACAGTTCTTTGAAACGCCTATGTCAAGCATCTTGGATGCATGCAGTGTTGCAGTGAGATACTCTCAAGCAAATTTGCTGATGCACAAAGCAACTCAAACAACATTGAAATTGCATGCCACATGCAATCCTGTCATGCATCACCAAAAACTAAACTTTTGACTACTTTAATGCACTATAAGTGAATTTGTCCAAATATATAAATACATAAATAAATGGCGGGACAATATACAAAGTGCTTTAATTTCTAAATGGTATATATTTCTAAAAAGTATATATATACATTGTTTACAAATTACCGTGAGGAAGTAAGGCAATAAATAGGCCATAGTAGCGAAGTAATTACAGTTTAGCAAATTAACACTGGAGTGATGATGTGCAAGTAGAGATACTGGGGTGCAACAGAGCAAAAAGTAAATAAAAACAATATGGGGATGAGGTAGGTAGATTGGATGGGCTAATTACAGATGGGCTGTGTACAGCTTCAGCGATCGGTTAGCTGCTCAGATAGCTGATGTTTAAAGTTAGTGAGGGAGATATAAGTCTCCAACTTCAGCGATTTTTGCAATTCGTTCCAGTCATTGGCAGCAGAGAACTGGAAGGAAAGGCGGCCAAATGAAGTGTTGGATTTGGGGATGATCCGTGAGATATACCTGCTGGAGCGTGTGCTACGGGTGGGTGTTGTTATCGTGACCAGTGAGCTGAGATAAGGCGGAGCTTTACCTAGCAAAGACTTATAGATGACCTGGAGCCAGTGAGTATGAAAATGTATGAAAATACCCTCACACGAAAGGTGACATTCTGTATTGTCGCCTCATATGAAACTTTTGATGTCAAATCCAGAATGCTGAGTATAGAGCCAAACGTATACATTTTATCTTCACTGTCCAAATAGATATGGAGGGGAGTGTACATCTCCAGTTTGACATGTCTCTTCTGTTGAGGTTCACAGCAGTACTGACAGATGTGTTGACATGACAACTGCTTGAGCATTTTGAATGACCCTCCCCCCTTTTGTTCCATGCTGGCTGAAGACCTGGCTAACCAGTAACTAGCTAACACCAGACACAGATGACTAGGGGAAACCTGTAAGTGTATTTGCCATAGATGACTAGGAGAAACCTGTAAGTGTATTTGCCATAGATGACTAGGGGAAACCTGGAAGTGTATTTGCTGACACGTTCAATTTTGGCACCAGTAGACCACACTCCTTCTGCGATGACGGTAACAAAACAGTTAACGTTGGTGTATAAAGGGAATAAGACATTATAATTGGTGTATAAAGAGAATAAGACATTACCATTTGTGTATAAAGAGAATAAGACCTTACCATTGGTGTATAAAGAGAATAAGACATTACCATTGGTGTATAAAGAGAATAAGACATTACCATTGGTGTATAAAGAGATAAGACATTACCATTGGTGTATAAAGAGAATAAGACATTACCGTTGGTGTATAAAGAGAATAAGACATTACCATTGGTGTATAAAGAGAATAAGACATTACCGTTGGTGTATAAAGAGAATAAGACATTACCATTGGTGTATAAAGAGAATAAGACATTACCGTTGGTGTATAAAGAGAATAAGATGTTACCGTTGGTGTATAAAGAGAATAAGACATTACCTTTGGTGTATAAAGAGAATAAGACATTACCATTGGTGTATAAAGAGAATAAGACATTACCGTTGGTGTATAAAGAGAATAAGACATTACCGTTGGTGTATAAAGAGAATAAGACATTACCATTGGTGTATAAAGAGAATAAGACATTACCATTGGTGTATAAAGAGAATAAGACATTACCGTAGGTGTATAAAGAGAATAAGACATTACCGTTGGTGTATAAAGAGAATAAGACATTACCGTTGGTGTATAAAGAGAATAAGACATTACCTTTGGTGTATAAAGAGAATAAGACATTACCATTGGTGTATAAAGAGAATAAGACATTACTGTTGGTGTATAAAGAGAATAAGACATTACCATTTGTGTATAAAGAGAATAAGACATTACCGTTGGTGTATAAAGAGAATAAGACATTACCGTAGGTGTATAAAGAGAATAAGACATTACCGTTGGTGTATAAAGAGAATAAGACATTACCATTGGTGTATAAAGAGAATAAGACATTACCGTTGGTGTATAAAGAGAATAAGACATTACCATTGGTGTATAAAGAGAATAAGACATTACCATTGGTGTATTAAAATGAGACGCTTTCTGTAATGTCAATTAAATGAGTAGGAGTCCCACATTGAAGCCTACTATGACTATGTTGTGTGGAGAAATAATGACTCCTGAGATACAGGGACCCCCCCCTCTGGCCACAAGCCCTCACTGCAGCTACTCAGGCTTCTCTCTCTCTCTCTCTCTCTCTCTCTCTCTCTCTCTCTCTCTCTCTCTCTCTCTCTCTCTCTCTCTCTCTCTCTCTCTCTCTCTCTCTCTCTCTCTCTCTCTCTCTCTCTCTCTCTCTCTCTCTCTCTCTCTCTCTCTCTCCTCTCTCTCTCTCTCTCTCTCTCTCTCTCTCTCTCTCTCTCTCTCTCTCTCTCTCTCTCTCTCTCTCTCTCTCTCTCTCTCTCTCTCTCTCTCTCTCTCTCTCTCTCTCTCTCTCTCTCTCTCTCTCTCTCTCTCTCTCTCTCTCTCTCTCTCTCTCTCTCTCTCTCTCTCTCTCTCTCTCTCTCTCTCTCTCTCTCTCTCGTGATACTTAATTTTCCAATGCAGAGGCACCAAGGACTTTTTGATGCTAATAGATCCTCTGTGTATCTCTTTGTTCACCATAATAGCAGGAAAGAAGCATCGGAAATAGGGTTTTACATGTCACAGATCATTACATTTGTAATTATCAGTGTTTTTACGGTGCAGTGATCATGAGTCTCCTGTTTGTCTGTGTAATTGGGGTCACTTTATAGGAGGCACATGTCAATGAACAACAGCTCTTCATTGCAAAGTCCCCCATTACGAATGTCTCCTTGTGTCTGCTATTTATCTAAGCAGAACATGTGCTGGCCTGACAACGCATTG
This sequence comes from Oncorhynchus mykiss, assembly GCF_057628025.1. Classification (NCBI taxonomy): domain Eukaryota; kingdom Metazoa; phylum Chordata; class Actinopteri; order Salmoniformes; family Salmonidae; genus Oncorhynchus; species Oncorhynchus mykiss. Next base: position 22,432,386 of record NC_143040.1, read on the forward strand.
CTAGTGATGCACAGCACATGTGTGTGGTGACTACAGTCACTATAACTGTTAGCTTGTTGCTCGAGAAAGGATGAAGAGAGTTCATAACTACATTGTTATTCATGGTCTGTTGGTCTGACTGGGTATGACAATTGTGAAAGTGGATTTGTATTGTGTCCCATCTGTTCCAAGGAAAAACCCTGACTCATTCCATCCAGTCAGCCTCTCTACTTCTCCTCCTCCATTCCATCCAGTCAGCCTCTCTACTTCTCCTCCTCCATTCCATCCAGTCAGCCTCTCTACTTCTCCTCCTCCATTCCATCCAGTCAGCCTCTCTACTTCTCCTCCTCCATTCCATCCAGTCAGCCTCTCTACTTCTCCTCCTCCATTCCATCCAGTCAGCCTCTCTACTTCTCCTCCTCCATTCCATCCAGTCAGCCTCTCTACTTCTCCTCCTCCATTTCGTCCAGTCAGCCTCTCTACTTCTCCTCCTCCATTCCATCCAGTCAGCCTCCCTCCTTCTCCTCCTCCATTCCATCCAGTCAGCCTCTCTACTTCTCCTCCTCCATTCCATCCAGTCAGCCTCTCTACTTCTCCTCCTCCATTTCGTCCAGTCAGCCTCCATTCCGTCCAGTCAGCCTCCCTCTTTCTCCTCCTCCATTCCGTCCAGTCAGCCTCCCTCCTTCTCATCCTCCATTCCATCCAGTCAGCCTCTCTACTTCTCCTCCTCCATTCCATCCAGTCAGCCTCCCTCCTTCTCCTCCTCCATTTCGTCCAGTCAGCCTCCCTCCTTCTCCTCCTCCTCCATTCCGTCCAGTCAGCCTCTCTACTTCTCCTCCTCCATTCCGTCCAGTCAGCATCCCTCCTTCTCCTCCTCCATGCCGTCCAGTCAGCCTCCCTCCTTCTCCTCCTCCATTCCGTCCAGTCAGCCTCCATTCCATCCAGTCAGCCTCCCTCTTTCTCCTCCTCCATTCCGTCCAGTCAGCCTCCCTCTTTCTCCTCCTCCATTCCGTCCAGTCAGCCTCCCTCCTTCTCATCCTCCATTCCGTCCAGTCAGCCTCCCTCCTTCTCCTCCTCCATTCCGTCCAGTCAGCCTCCCTCCTTCTCCTTCTCCATTACATCCAGTCAGCCTCCCTCCTTCTCCTCCTCCATTCCATCCAGTCAGCCTCCCTCCTTCTCCTCCTCCATTCCATCCAGTCAGCCTCCCTCCTTCTCCTCCTCCATTCCATCCAGTCAGCCTCTCTACCTCTCCTCCTCCATTCCGTCCAGTCAGCCTCCCTCCTTCTCCTCCTCCATTCCGTCCAGTCAGCCTCCCTCCTTCTCCTCCTCCATTCCATGCAGTCAGCCTCCCTCCTTCTCCTCGTCCATTCTGTCCAGTCAGCCTCCCTTCTTCTCCTCCTCCATTCTGTCCAGTCAGCCTCCCTCCTTCTCCTCCTCCATTCCATCTAGTCAGCCTCCCTCCTTCTCCTCCTCCATTCCATCTAGTCAGCCTCCCTCCTTCTCCTCCTCTATTCCATCTAGTCAGCCTCCCTCCTTCTCCTCCTCCATGCCGTCCAGTCAGCCTCCCTCCTTCTCCTCCTCCATTCCGTCCAGTCAGCCTCCCTCCTTCTCCTCCTCCATTCCGTCCAGTCAGCCTCCCTCCTTCTCCTCCTCCATTCCGTCCAGTCAGCCTCCCTCCTTCTCCTCCTCCATTCCGTCCAGTCAGCCTCCCTCCTTCTCCTCCTCCATGCCGTCCAGTCAGCCTCCCTCCTTCTCCTCCTCCATTCCGTCCAGTCAGCCTCCCTCCTTCTCCTCCTCCATTCCGTCCAGTCAGCCTCCCTCCTTCTCCTCCTCCATTCCACCCTCTCACACTCTTTTTAAAACAGATCAGTGAGACAGGAGACTGAGACAGACAGAGAAAATATGAGGGAAAGTAATACGTGAAGTTCCATCATTTTTGTACGTTTCTACGTTTCACGTGCACTTGATACACAGGTGTAAAACAGTACAGGGACATTCTTGCTTTCCCCACAATGTGGTGAGTGTAGTAATAATATAGATGATAATAGACAATGGGAGAGGATTGTCCACTCAGGGACCAGTACCCGGCACGGATAATGCGTCCGGGCGGATCCAGCTCTGGTCTTGACAGGCCTCCCCTTTCGCCTGGAGTCCACTCCCTCCTCCCCCCTCCTCAGGCCCGTAGGGAGGGCCGGGAAGTGGCAGGTCTGACTCCCCGGCTCCCAGCTCCATAGAACACGGCTGAACGGAGCCTGGGCATGAGCTTACTATAACTAGGACTTGTACTTAAATGCCATCCATTCAGAGCCACACTATTAGTCTCACGGCCACTGGGGCCCCTGCCGCTGACAGCCCTCTCTTCACCTGTATTCATGCCTAGGCTGGGTAGGGCTGGCTTGGGGAACAGCCTTCTGCCTATACCTCTGGGGCTGGTGGAACCAGGAGCTATGGAGCAAGGCACAGAGAGACAGTGATGGGAGTAGGGAGGGCAGGGACACAGAGAGCTGCACAGTGTCTCACCATAGGAACTGGTGTCCTCAGAGACCAGACAGCAGTATTAGCCTCCTGTACATATAAGGAAGATGACTTTCCGTATCCAGGAAGTCAGAGAGCTTTAGCTAACTAGAAAGCGTGAGAAATACTTTTTCTGTCTCTCTATGGGAGCTGACAATGGCTCGAAATATCCAAACATATGCACAGCGACCAGGAGCGAAGGTTTGAATGAGTCATTTGAATAAGTTCATAGGACAGCGTTTGAAAAAAACCCAAAAACAAATACCAAGTGGCAGAGACACACTGGAGAAATGACTCGGAGTGCTGTGACATTGGCTCTTAATGTCTCCGAGGGGTCCGGCTTGATCACCTGTTGAGTTTCATTACAAAATAATTGCAGAACCGTCAGGACAGCGTTTTCTGTTCATCAGTTGACTACAATAAATCGACCTGTGCGCAAACCAATCGCTGCTCCCGTGTGTCCTCCAATCCACTCGATGGTGCCCCACCTACTGGGCGTGGGCTAATTGAATTAAGAGAGGGAAAGGGAGAGTTTGATTTCTGTGGTACTGTGTGTGTCAATACAACATGCAATTAGCCCCATTTTGAGAGTGTTGGGAGGGAAATCTTTTTGCAGGGATTGAAGATGTATGGTGATGTACAACACTGTAGAGAAGACAACCTTTTATCCCTGATGGTCATTACAATTGTCTCCATCACCTTTGTCTTCAATTCCCGTGAAACATGGCCCACTCAGCTAACCTCTTTTCTATATATAGGCCCCGCTAACTCTCTCTCTCTCTCTCTCCCTCTGTGCATCCAGTGGGTTGCTCCAGTTCTCTTTCTGTTTAACTGTGTGGCCTTCCCACTACCAGATGAATCCCTCGTCTTTCATTGTTAACACTGGCCACTCCGCTAACTTCTTCTGTAGTGGTTAGAGCGTTGGGCCAGTGACAAATGTCACTGGTTCGAAATACCCGAGTCGACAAGGTGAAAAATTGTCCGATGTGCCCTTGAGCAAGGCACTTAACCCTAATTTGCTTCAGGGGTGCTGTACTACCAAGCCTGACCCTGTAAAACAACACATTTCACTGCACCTATCCAGTGTGTTTGTCCCTTCTCTCCCTGAGTGTGACCTTCCCACCGCTCAGCCCTAGAGAGGCTCACTTAAACTAAGTCTGTGTCCCAAATGCTCCCTATTCCCTAAGGGTCCTGGTCCAAAGTAGTGCACTACATAGGGAAGCGTGGCATTTGGAACGCAACCCTCAGAGAGCCACTCTCTGCCCTGCTCCCTCCCTGGGACTCCTTCATTTCCTCCCCTGTCACCCTGGGTTAGGGCCAGCATGCATCATCCCACCCTGCCTGGCCCTGCCTGTGTGAGGCTCTGTGGTTGTAGCAGTGTAGGATTCCGACCACTCAATCAGAAGACATGCTACACAGGCTATCTCTCGCCATCCATCTCTTCTCTCTCTCTCTCTCGCCATCCATCTCTTCTCTCTCTCTCTATCTCCATCCATCTCTTCTCTCTCTCTCTCTATCTCCATCCATCACTCTTCTCTCTATCTCCATCCATCTCTTCTCTCTCTCTCTCTCTCTCCCCCTCTCTCTCTCTCTCTCTCTCTCTCTCGCTCTCGCTCTCGCTCTCGCTCTCGCTCTCGCTCTCTCTCTCTCGCTCTCTCTCTCTCTACCCATCTCTTCTCTCTCTCTCTCTCTCTCCATCCATCTCTTCTCTCTCTCGTCATCCATCTCTTCTCTCTCCATCCATCTCTTCTCTCTCTCTCCATCTCTTCTCTCTCTCTCCACCCATCTCTTCTCTCTCTCTCTCTCTCTCTCTAATCATCTCTTCTCTCTCTCCATCTATTCTCTCTCTCTCGCCATCCATTTCCTCTCTCTCCATCCATCTCTTCTCTCTCTCTCCATCTCTTCTCTCTCTCTCCACCCATCTCTTCTCTCTCTATCCAACACTTCTCTCTCTCTCTCTCTTACTCTCTCTCTCTCCATCCATCTCTTCTCTCTCTATATCGCTCTCTCTCTCCATCCATCTCTTCTCTCTCTCTCCACCCATCTCTTCACTCTCTCTCTCTCTCTCCATCCATCTCTTCTCTCTCTCTCTATCTCCATCCATCTCTCTTCTCTCTCTCTCTCTCTCACCATCCATCTCTTCTCTCTCTCTCTCTCCCCCCCCCCCCTCTCTCTCTCTCTCTCTCTCTCTCTCTCTCTCTCTCTCTCTCTCTCTCGCTCTCTCTCTCTCTACCCATCTCTTCTCTCTCTCTCTCTCTCTCTCTCTCCATCCATCTCTTCTCGCTCTCTCGCCATCCATCTCCTCTCTCTCCATCCATCTCTTCTCTCTCTCTCCATCTCTTCTCTCTCTCTCCACCCATCTCTTCTCTCTCTCTCTCTCCATCCAACTCCTCTCTCTCTATCTATTCTCTCTCTCGCCATCTATTTCCTCTCTCTCCATCCATCTCTTCTCTCTCTCGCCATCTCTTCTCTCTCTCTCCACCCATCTCTTCTCTCTCTCTCTCTCTCCCCCTCTCTCTCTCTCTCTCTCTCGCTCTCGCTCTCTCGCTCTCTCTCTCTCGCTCTCTCTCTCTCTCTACCCATCTCTTCTCTCTCTCTCTCTCTCCATCCATCTCTTCTCTCTCTCTCGTCATCCATCTCTTCTCTCTCCATCCATCTCTTCTCTCTCTCTCCATCTCTTCTCTCTCTCCACCCATCTCTTCTCTCTCTCTCTCTCTCTCTCCAATCATCTCTTCTCTCTCTCCATATATTATCTCTCTCTCTCGCCATCCATTTCCTCTCTCTCCATCCATCTCTTCTCTCTCTCTCCATCTCTTCTCTCTCTCTCCACCCATCTCTTCTCTCTCTATCCAACACTTCTCTCTCTCTCTCTCTCTTACTCTCTCTATCTCCATCCATCTCTTCTCTCTCTCTCTCTCTCTCCCCCTCTCTCTCTCTCTCTCTCTCTCTCTCGCTCTCGCTCTCGCTCTCTCTCTCTCGCTCTCTCTCTCTCTACCCATCTCTTCTCTCTCTCTCTCTCTCTCCATCCATCTCTTCTCTCTCTCTTGTCATCCATCTCTTCTCTCTCCATCCATCTCTTCTCTCTCTCTCCATCTCTTCTCTCTCTCTCCACCCATCTCTTCTCTCTCTATCGCTCTCTCTCTCCATCCATCTCTTCTCTCTCTCTCTCCACCCATCTCTTCACTCTCTCTCTCTCTCTCCATCCATCTCTTCTCTCTCTCTCTCTATCTCCATCCATCTCTCTTCTCTCTCTCTCTCTCTCTCTCACCATCCATCTCTTCTCTTCTCTCTCTCTCTCCCCCCCCTCTCTCTCTCTCTCTCTCTCTCTCTATCTATATCTCTACCCATCTCTTCTCTCTCTCTCTCTCTCTCGCCATCCATCTCCTCTCTCTCTCTCCATCTCTTCTCTCTCTCTCCACCCATCTCTTCTCTCTCTCTCTCCATCCAACTCTTCTCTCTCTCTATCTATTCTCTCTCTCGCCATCCATTTCCTCTCTCTCCATCCATCTCTTCTCTCTCTCGCCATCTCTTCTCTCTCTCTCCATCCATCTCTTCTCTCTCTCGCCATCTCTTCTCTCTCTCCGTCCATCTCTTCTCTCTCAAATTCAAATTCAAATTCAAGCTGCTTTATTGGCATGAAAAACATTGTGTCAATATTGCCAAAGCAACAATGTATACAATATACATTGTAACTAAATAATAATATAAAATGGTAGTAAATAATAATACAAAAATAATAACAATAAAATGGTAACAGTCTACAGTAAACATTAATAATTATAGTAATCACAATAATAGTAATAATAAGTAAGTTACTGTTTACTATGCAGATGTTATTATTCAGTGTCCCTCAGGCTATGGCAGGAAAATACATATTTGGCTGCAAGAGGAGCCATTGCTCCTTCGCCCATGAGTATTCTTAGTTTTTCCTCTGGGTTCAATTTGTAAAAATTTGGAATATATGTAGTCATTTCTGTGAATAATGAGTATCTTTGTGAGGAATATTTATCACAGTAAAGGAGAAAGAGCATCTCTGTCTCTACCTCCCCTGTCATGCAGTGACCACATACACGCTCCTCTTTGGGTAGCCATGTCTTTTTATGTCTGCCGGTTTCTATTGCCAATCGGTGGTCACTCAGCCTGTACTTGGTAAGGATCTGTCTCTGCTTCGTATCTCTGACAGAGTAGAGATAATCAGCCAATTCATATTCTCTGTTTAGGGTCAGATAGCAATTTAGTCGGCTTTGGGATTTTGTTTCGTTTTTCCAGTATTGTAAATATGATTCCTTTGATTGGTTCATGATTTTGTTTATTGGAATTATTTCTTTTGAAGCAGTGCTGGTGTCAGCTTGGTTGGTGAGGTCCAACACCATCTGACTGAGAGGGCTCGTTTCTGGGCTCAGCTCTTGGTCTTGAAGTGCTTTAAATTGCAGACTCGAATTTGGACTTGAATTTAGATGTAGCCAAAATTTTAATGATCTTTTCTGTATTTTCATTATTACTGGAAAACGGCCCAATTCTGCCCTACATGCATTAGTTGGTGTATTTCTCTGGACTTGTAGAATTCTGCATGTAGGGCTTCAATTGGATGTTTGTCCCACATTTTAAAATCCAGTTTATTGAGTGGCCCCCAAACCTCACTTCCATAAAGTGCTATTGGTAGGATTACACTGTCAAATATTTTAGTCCAAATTCTAATTGGGATGTTGATTTTGAATAATTTCATTTTTATTGCATACATTGCTCTGCGGGCTTTTTCTTTGAGTGCATTCACTGCCATATTAAAGTTTCCCGATGCAGATATGGTCAGACCAAGGTAGGTGTAATGTTTTGTGTGTTCAATTAAGGTGTTGTTCAAGGTGAATTTACATTTGTGTTTCTGACATCTGGCTTTTTTTTGTTTTTACTGCCAGGGCCCAATTATGGCAATATTGCTCCAGAATATTAATGTTTTGTTGAAGACCTTCTTTGGTTGGTGATAGAAGTACCAAGTCATCAGCATATAGCAGGTATTTCACCTCTGTGTCAAATAGTGTGAGTCCTGGGGCTGGAGATTGGTCCAACATGTCTGCTAATTCATTGATATAAATGTTGAAAAGATTTGGACTCAAATTGCAGCCTT